>NC_056728.1:643564819-643864819 GCF_019279795.1 Protopterus annectens
GGAAGAGCATTCCAGGACTTGGGTACTTTGAGTAGAGGGAGTCGCCATGGTATTTATGTGACTGTGTTATTTTGAGTAATGGCCTACTGGAAGATCTAAGTTAAACTGTAGGAGAGGGCAGAGTTTTCCTTTAACCATGAGTATGCGTATGTAGGGGTATCAACTCTCCCTGATTTTACAGAACATTCTTGACTTTGCCACATGATTTTGCTATGTCCCTGGAAAATGATTTTCTGATAAATTTCTGAGAATTACAATCAGGCAAAGCCAGACATCATTTAATATTCTTCGGAGAATGGATGTTGATAGAAAAACTATTGCTGTAATAATTTTTTAAGTGAATTATGGTTATATTTAAAAACTGACTCTGATTTTGTGTATTTTTCCCTTCATTATTGTTGACTTTGTCCAGAATTCATGATCAAAGAAGTTGAGAGGGATGGGGGGGGGGGGCATAGACACTCTCAGCTGTCCCTGATTTGCCTCCTAGTTTGATCTTCTTCTTTCGGCTTTTCCCGGTTAGGGGTCACCACAGCAGATCACCTGTCCGCTCATGATTGGCAGTAGAGTTTTACAGTGTCGAGTTGCCAGCCCGGCATCCAACCTTCCACAGAAGGCACACACGCATGCATTCACACCTAGGGCCAATTTAGTGTGTCCAATCCATGTACAGCATGTCTTTGGGATGTGGGAGGAACCAGGAGTACCTGGAGGAAACCCACGTGACCACAGGGAGGACATGCAGACTCCGCACAGAAGGCACCCCAGCCAAGGCTCAAACCAGGGAACCTCTTGCTGTGAGGTGACAACGCTAACCACTGCACCACTGTGGCCGCCCTTGCATCCTAGTTTGATCTGTTTCTTGTAAAACGGTGGTGTGCTGGCAAATTAGTGAGGACTGTAATTATTAAATAGTAATAGACATTTGAGTTTCAGACTTAGCCTTCAGAAAAAATGTTAATGCAAACCTTGTTATTCTATCAACTTTCTAAGTACATAAAGGCAATATTTGTCTCTGATTGTGGTCCTTTATCCATCATTATTTTTTTAGATTTTTCTTTTGTTCTTTATCTGAGATGGTGATAGGGATTTGGTTGCAGCAGGTCACACACTATATTCTGACATTAGTGAGCTAGAAAGATGATTTTTTTTATGTGGCAGAGGTCTATAGTTATAGTCATTCAAATGGCTGTAATTGATGGTCACATCTGTGTGTGTGTGTGTGTGTGTGTGTGTGTGTGTGTGTGTGTGTGTGTGTGTGTGTGTGTGCGTCTTTGTGGAGAAAAGGGAGAATAGATGCTCTCAACTGTCTCTGATTTTGCAGAATGTTTCTGATATTTTGCCTCATTTTTGGTCTGTTCCTCATAAAGTTTTGGGTTTTTCTTACAAATCAGTGAGGATTGCAGTCAGTAAAACATTATGACAGATATCTGAGCTTCAAACTTACTGTCCTTTAAAAGGGCATACTAATGCAAAAGCTGGTTGTTATCCTAGCAAGTTTCTAAGTTTGTAAAGGTAATAGTTATCCCTAATTGTGATTCATTGTTCACCATTGTTTTTAAGTTTTCACCTTGATTCTTGAATTAAGAGGTTAAGACATAAGCTGGTAGGATGTTGCAGTAGGTTGTACACTGCATTGTGACAGCAGTGAGCTGTGAAGATACATGCCTGTGTGATAGTTATTTATGTATTCATTAATTCATATAATTAGAATCAAACATTTAAACTGTACAGTCATAGTAATATAGGTGGCTGTAATTGCTGCTCAGATCTATGTACCTGTGTGTTTAAGTATAGATGGTTAAGATTACTGTGGCTAGGTATTATTTTTTTATTTTATTATGTTCTGATATCTGAGGTCTGTACAGTCAGTAATGTTGGCCTTAATTGCTAGGTATAGGAGATATCTGTGGATGAATTAAACTGTTATTTGGCTTTGTAATGGGGGGTATATTTATATGAAGCAAACTGAAATACTTAACTGGATCTATTTTTAACACCATCAGATATCTGATGTGCATTCAATAATTGATGACTATGGAGACTGTGTGTGATTTATATGTGGTGGAGGGGTTGCAGTGTATTTAGAAGTAAAAAGTTGACCATATTTTTTCACTTTATATCACAGTCAGATATGAGCATTATACTCTGTGACTATCTGTGTTGGTCTGAACAGGATGTGTGTAACATCAGTTAATCCTTGGCAGATTGTTGCATTGTGTAGTGATGCCATCGAATATGACTTGCTTCCCTGGCTGAGTTTTTGGCTGCAGTGCCTTCTCTGTGGAGCCTGCATGTACTCTCTGTCTCTTTGTGGTTTTTATCCACGTGCTTTGGTTTCTTCTCCCAGAGCCATAGCTATATAATTTATGCCTCTGACCAGTTGTGCTTTTAATTTCATTCCAGTCTAACACCACAGGGATGCACAGAAAGTAACTATCTTTTTTCAGAGGGGTAGGAAGGCAGGCACTATTCCCAGATAAGATTTATATATCCTTACAAGAATATCTTCTCAGTTTATTGTGGAACTACTATTTTGTTGGCTTTGAACATTAAGTTTTAGACATAACTTATTTTTTCTTGAAAAAAATGAGACTGAAATGCAAGCTTATGACTTTTAGGGCCACTCCTAGCTTAATTCATTTAGTTCCTCCAAACTTATTACAGGGGAGTTTTGGCTAATTAGGCTGTGTTAACAGCGTGGGGGGGGGGGGGGTGTTAAAAAGTAAGCAAAGTTTGAAAAAACAAAAAAGATATGATCTATTTGGATGGTGTGGTGTGGGGCCAAGATGAGGGGGAAAACAGGTGAGAGAGACACTGAGGAAGTGCAGGGGGACTAGTGTGCAGCAGGGGCCCCCATGGACTCATTTGTTTAGGGCTCCAATTCACTTACAGCTCTCCTTGCTGATTGCAGTCAGACATGTGACATATATATGTATTCAGTAACGTGGCTTTAATGAGTGGATATATAATGAGGCAGCCTGTAGTGAATGAACCTATATATTGTTTGAGCACAGCTGTAAAAGAGCCCTACCCCATTCCAGTTAATCCCAGCCATTCATTTACTTCTTGCAGTCTTCCACCTTTTTTTTTTTTTTTTTTATATGTCAGCAACTGCCTTTGCTACCCACTCCTTTCAGCTTATTTACACTAGTCTGAGTCTGTCTACCCACTACAGTTGTGTTATGGTAGAAAAAAACAACAAGCCATCAGAAAAGTTTACAGTGAGCCACACCATGCAACGCATCTGTGGAAGGCAACAGTGTAACCCTTGCCTGAAACAACTAAAGAACCTCAGAAGATAATAAACATTTATGTAAGGGGCTTCACCCCCACACCCCCTTACAAGTATATTTTGACTCCATGGGTGCTGAACTGCAGCCAAAAAGAATCACAGACTAAACGGTACAGTCAGCGAAACACCGATCACCATCGCACATTTCAGCAGACGGAAGAATTGATGAAATAGTCATGCATACAATATAGTCAAACAGTCGACCAAGTGCATTTTACGCACTTTTCCAGAACATTTTCAACTACTTACTGTTTTTGACTCATTAGTTTGGGAAGGCTGCTGCAAGCATGCATATCCCTAGCCATAAGAAATGATGTTTGTTTCATCTGTACCATTTATCTAGCTTTAAAATCCGCTCTATGCAGACATTTTTTTCTGTGTGATGCTGCCTTCTTGCACCCTGTTGAATGGTACTTGTCCATTTACCATGGTCCCTTATCCCTATTTTTCCAAGGATACATGCATTACTTTAAACATCTTCCTTTGTTTTCCTGTCTGTCTGCCTGCCTGTCTGTCTATCCCACTGTCTGTCTTTCTTTGACTGTACCTTGTACCAGGGAATGGAGTAGTTGATAAAAATGTATGTTGTTGGATCAAGTAATATACTCTGAAGAGAAAGAGAAGTTAAGTGTTTTCATTTTTGGCAGTGTATATTTAGACTTTTTTTTAAAATTTACTCTGTCATGGTTTTAGAACTAAGGGTTGGTGTGATTGATGTATGTTACATTTATGGAATATACCTGAAAACAATAAAGTGAAAGGTGGATAAAATACAAACTTAGTGTGCTCTAAATGTTTATTTTTTAATTGCCAGATCAGACACTGTCCATTTCTCTCTCCAAGTCTAGTGTCAGGGGCACTCCAGAACAAGAAAGGAGACAGTAAGATGCAAAGCTAGCAGCCACCTGTAGGATTCTGTTATTCAAACAACAGTTATATTTTTTCAAATTCCACAAATGACTGAACAGCACAAGTTTGCAATAGAATTCAGGAGTTATTTTTATGTAGGGACAAAGCACTTCCCACACACCTCCTGTGCAAGCAGTATTTCCTCCTGTATCCCTTTTACTAATATAAGGAAATCTGAGGTAATTGCACCCCAGAGAAAGAGGATTTTCTCCATAGTAACTTTCTGAAACAAAGAGCATGTTCACATTCAAACTCTATCAAAAGCTGGTTGTCACGGAATAGCCTTCTACCCCTGCCTGGGACAGTACTGCAACATGAACAAGAGAAAAAGAAATTCAGTGTGTGATCTAGAAATTTATCAGTAAAGTGCTCATTGTTGTAGGCAGCTTGGGTGGGGGGGTTCTGAACCCAAGGTGATGAGTGATCATACCAACAGTTCTTAAGGAGTTATTGTTTCTTAAACTATATTCTGAGTAATTCCACACACACAAAAAATTAGGAAACACTTCTCTTGTCCAAAGTCCCTTTTATTACCAAGCAGTTCCTTATGTATTCAACTGTTACAGCTTTAATTACATAGGTTTTAGTACTCATAGGTTTATACTTGTATACTAGGCTAATGACCACTAAGACCTTCATAAGCCTAGCTGTGCAGTCCAACCCAGTTGTGTCCCCATGTGTCATGGGGTTTTATTAGAAGGGGGTATGCTAGTTAGTAAGTTTCTAGAGGTTATGTGGAGGGTAGGGTGTGTAAATTTAAGCATTACTGTCTGCCTCTGTCTGTCAGAGACATGATGGACAAACATAAGCCTCCTGGGAAGTCAAGTAAGTCTGATTTCATTAACCTTTATACGTCAGGCTTAATTAAATGAGTCATGGTGTCATTGTGAATTAAACCCTTACAAGGAGTGGACATAATTATCAAGAAACACTTAACATTTTATAAATTTTTATGTGTTTATTGAATATTTAGAATTCTGCATGGATTCCATAATTGTGCCCCCTGGTACAGGCATTCAGAAACACTTTTGATACATATCACAGACCCTTGTTCATTCCATGTAAAATAATCCATTAGCTTTAAGCTTCAGCCAGGATGAATTATGCTTCCTCTTTCTGACGCCATTCTTTCACTTTTGAAACAAAGAATGAAAATGGACCCTGATGCAAAGCTACAAGTATAAGATCATCACCCTGACACAATGATAATTACCAAAATGTTGAACTGAAGGACAGCTTTGAAAAATTGTGCCTAATGCCTTGTAAATGTTCTTAAATGTGCAGGTATAGTCTGTGCATTGTCTCCCTATGTCAGAGTTAGGGAGTACACGAGGATAGAACTGAGTATATACAAATGACAAAGAACTGACAGTTAAAGGCCGTGTCTATCTAAAAGGATTTTTTCCATTCAAGATCACTTCCATGCCTGAGACTGTAAGGAAACCAGTAAAACATCCCCCATTTGAGAAATTCTCCTTTGTTGTTCATCCACTGACCCTTTAATTTTGGCACTACCTAACTGGTCAGCTTGAGACCAGGTATTATGGAAAGAAATATGCTTAATCTGTTTGGCGTCACTCATATCTCCCAAGGTCCATATCAACCAAGATCTATGAAGCACAGATTCCACATAATTATTGTGTAGTACATAACATGTGAGAAAACGTAACATTTCCCCTTGAAACAAGCTTCCATCATTCTCCACCATCTATAAATGACACATCAGTGACTCTCCAGTTAAAAGGCTGGAGGTGTAGCTATATTGTGCAGCAACAAGTTACAGGTTTCCCTGTATCATTCCATCACTCCCTCATTCCACAATGGAGAACTTCATTTCTTACATAAAACAGACAGGCACAAGATCTACAGCATTGTTGCATTGTATATTTCCCCAGGACTTAACATCACCATAGCTGAAGATAACTATTCTGTGTCTCTACAAATATGTGTAGTGCAACCATTTTTCTAGATGACTTAAATATTGCCTGCAGCTCCACTAACCCCCCCCCCCCTCCTCTCCTTCTACTACCATACATTTGCATGGTTTCCGGCAACTTACCCTAACTCTAACCAGAATAAGTAAACCTAATAAATGAATGTACAATAGAGTGGATGCTTGTAACTTAACTTATCACCTTCACTAAGTCAGGCACCCTCCCAGACATTGCAAGTGACCACCTTCCAACCTTTGCCATAAGGTACTCTTAACAGCTTGCCAAAAAAAAAACAAACAAAAAAAACATTTTAACCTGCAAGAAATCTGTTCAAATTCAACAAGAAATCTTTTTGCATTTAAACATATTAACTAGAACATGCTAAAAATGGTGCCACAAGATGACGCCATTCAAGAATTTTAAAGAACTTTCCGCAACGTGCTGGATGATGATTCCTCTGAAAAAAATGATTAAAAGCTACCGTGCACCTTGGCTATCTAAAAGTACAAAACTAGCCAGGAAAAAATGCTGGCATGACTTGGGAAATATGGCTACAAAAAAAAAAAAAAAAAAACAACAAAGCAAAGACTGCTTCAAAAATTCTGCAACATAGCAAAAAAAAAAAAAAACAGGATAAAACTGATAAAAGGAGCTATTACACTATCTTGAAGGCACCCAAACAATATATCCTCACGCTGTTCTGGTCCTCTGTAAATACCCCCCTTAATCCTGCCAAAACTGCTAAACCAAAACCATCACCAGACATTCCCCCCAAACCAGACTGCAGGAAAATTTAACATAGATTTCATTAAGGCAGTTACCTCCCTATTTAACAGCAGTGCTATTGACCACACCACCTCCGATACTCACGCCTGCATGCACACAGCTTTATTCTCATTATAACCCATATGTACGTGCCTCCACCATTCAAATGCACTTTGCCAACTTCAAACCAACAACATAGCTGCCGATAGCTTCCCAAAAGAATATATTTAAATAGTTGCTGATACTCTAACATTCCTTGTATCTACACCCATAACAGATCCATCCAGGAAGGATGTCCTCCTCCTCTGGAAAAAAAATAAATAATACATCCGCCCACTACATAAAGGTGGCAACCCAGAGTTCTGTCATTTTACACTCATCTCCAGCCTTTCACCTGTCAAAAAAAAAAAATCCCCAAGAAATGCATACATACACAATTACTCTCATATCTAACTGATGATAAACTCCTGACGCCCTCTCAACATGGTTTAAACCCTGAGAATAGTACCATTACTGCTGTACTATGTTTGATCAACACTATCAACAACAACTTGGACAACCTAGTCTCCTCTCTGTTCTTAGACTTATCTAAAGCATTTTCACACCATTTCTCAACAAAAACTACTAGCTAATCTTCACAGTCTTGGTCTTTCTCAAGCTTCCCCCTCCATTTTCTAAAGTTACTTTCTTGACAGATTCAAAGCATTCATGTTGCAGTTTGAAGTCTCATTTTTCCCTATCTCAGTAGGGGTCTCTCAGGATTCCATTCTATGTTCCTTACTATTCAGTATTTTTATAAATGATGTACCATCTTCTGCTAAACACAGCATATTTATCCAATAGGCAGACAACTCCATAATCATTTGCTCTGTTACTAGCCTAACCAAACAACAACCGCTTATTCAAGAATCTTTCTCCTCTCTCAAAAACTAGCTCAACAATTCCCAGTTAATACTAAACCCTAAAAAAAAAAAAAACAAATTACTATTTACTTGCAAATCCGTATCTCTTAATAAAACCAAACTTAAATATAAATTGTCCCATATACCAAGCTACTAAGTACAGCAATAGATGACTCCTTGAAATTTGACCTCCACATTAACGAAGCCATAAAAAGACTTTCCAAAAACTAGGCATTATGAACAGAGCAAATACTTCCACATTAACTCCGCCAGACCAGTAACTGTTTCTGCTCTCAGCTTTCCTGTATGCTTCACCTATCTGCCATCTAACTGGCTACCTAAAAGTAAAACTCAAACAATGCTTCAATAAAATTGCAAAATTTGCCAGCAGCTGACCTTCCAGATCTCATCACTGCATACTCCTCAAGCAGCCAAACTGCCTTGACCCAAGTCAAAATCTTACACTCACACCCAGTTAGTAGTAGCCCACAATCTAATGCATAACCCCACTAAATGTCCTGCCTTAACTAGCATTTTACTTCTGTATTCTCCGCCTAGACCCCTTCACTCCAAAGAAAAATTGCTTCTAAATATACCGGCAGAGATGCCTTACATTCCACTTATATCTCCAAATTCTGCTTTGTCCCTTTCTCATTAAGGCAAACTGAAAACTAACAATCCTTCATATCAGAATTAAAGCAGTACTTAAAAAACGAATACCACTACTCACCCCAGGGTAATGTTTACACCTCCCTTCTTAGACACTTTCCTGTGAGTACTCCCATCTGTCATAATACCATATTTCCACCAACATCTACCTACCCTTACTGACCTTATACACACACATCCTTAATTCATACATGCAGGTACAAATGTCAGCCTTTGCATCTTACTTGCCCATGCTGTGTTCATCACCCTCTATAATCCCCTTCATTTTTACTCCCAGATGTATACAGCTTCTTATTTCTGCTTCCATTTAATCTCTAAAGTTCAACTACTGGTAACACTCTACTCCAGTTGTATCTTATGCTGACATCTCTCAGTTCTAATATCTTAATTATTCATCTCTCATTTCTAGATGTATACTACTCTGTATTCCCACTTCTGTTTAGTCTCAGACATTTAACAGCTGGTAGCACTCTGCTCCACTTGTACTTTATACCTACATCTGTCATTCTTTCATTCATAAAGAACTTGTATGGAAATTGTTTACACCAACATGTCCAGGCTGAACGTATTAATATGCACGTGGACAGGATTTACAATTTAATTTAACTTTCTGGTAATGGTAAAGAATCTGCTTACTTAACCCCTCATATTGAAGCTGTATGACAAACTGTAAAAAATCTGCTGATTTTATGCTGTTTGTATTTTACAATAGGTTAAAGTCTTCTGTGACTCTCTGTATGTCAGCTCTATGTATGTACTATATATTTTACCAGGTTTTTGTTAGCTTGTCTATCTATATGATGCATCTTATATCAGATTTTTATATTAGCTTGCTTGTATATATGATACTGCTTATGTTTATCAGTATGTTTGGAACTTTTCTCCCCATGACTCCGCTGAAGAGGAGTTTCACATCCTGTCAAACTTTCCCAGTAAACAAAAGCAAATAATCAAACAAAGAATATCACTCCACTTACCTCTTGAGATTTGTAATGAGAGGGATTAATCGTCTCAAGGCCCTCAGTTATCTGGACAGACCGGTAGACCTTTCTCACAGTCTCTTGTAGATTCCTCTATGGTTAGATGTTTGTAGCCTCCTGTTTCTCCACAGAGCAAATGACTCCACAAGCCCCGGATTAAAGAATCTAAACTTTTGTGAACAGATACATAAGGCACATTGGTCTGACAGTTTCATATCACAATCACCCTTACCACCTCCAAGGTAAACCTAGATAATTGCATAGTGAGTCTTGTATTTTCGTTGATCTGTCTTGAATTGCCATCCTTCAGGATAGAAGGAACGTTTTATATATGGTTTACTCTCTTGGCATGTAATTGCTTGTAAACTGTGTAGTAATTGCCTATGAACCTACAAACTACAGCACAGAACACTGCTAACAAAGTCTAGAAATGCAAGGGAATTAAACTAGAAAGTATTGCTAGTGTTGGAAACAGTCTAGCTAAAAAGCTGGTAACCTCAGCATCAGCTACTAACAGCTTAAGGAAAAAACAAAACAAAAAAAAAATCACATCCTTTATACTTTCTTGCTTGGATGTAAAATAAAATGTCAAAGTACCCAGCATACTCCAGCTAAAAGTCCAGCAAAGTAATAGTTCTCAAATCAGCAAAATCCACCAAATTATTGTAATAATACAAGTGTGATTGGCTCCCTCCCAGAGGTTTGAAACTTGATAATGTGAGACTCAAAACTACAAATGTATTTATTTATGTGTTTACTGGGGTAGTGCACTGATCTGTATTGACCAATTTCAGTGCAAGTAAAAATTTAAGTATGATTTAATGCAAATTACAATGACCTTTGAAAGTCACCATTACATATTTAAAGCATTTATTGCAGTGGGCAAGCCTCCCTGCACCTTCTATGAACTAACTCTTGAGATCACTGTACCTCAGAAAAGAGGAACTACTCCCAAGTTACAGCAATTTCAGAATTAGCATTTCGTCCTAATCATACTTAAATTCTCACAGTTCTAAGTCTCAAATGCACAATCCTCAAACACACAGTAGGAACCCGGCATGATTAAAGCTCCAAGAAAATTCCTTCACACATAAGGCATTCCATATGCATACCAGGAGAAACATGCTGGAACATGTAGATTGGTGATGACACTTTATAGCACCCAGTGGAGATCTGAGTAGGCAGCACAAGACTGGCATTGAATAAGAGCTAGTGTAAGACATGCAATCCAAAGACGGAGCTTGCTGAAGGTCCATTTGTAGGACGTAAGTCAAAACAGACCGTATTTAATCAGCCACCTGGAGCAACAAGTCAGTTGTGAAAGCTGTTTAGGTATGAAGTTCAAAAGCTCATGCTTTGTAAAGGTAACAACTATCTCAATTCACAAATGAAACTCGGGGCTAATATTCTCAAAAAATGTAAGACATTTATCTAAAATTTTATTGCAATACTGTTTTGTAACTCTTTTATTTCTGTAATTATTTACTGTACATAACTGTTTCATAACTGCGATTGTATTCACCTGGGCTGTATCTGTAAAAGTTCAGATGCGATCAGAGTACTACTGTGGTACACAAACAAGAAAATAAACCCACATAAATAAATATAAAGAAAGATGTTGGTAGGTAGAAAAGCAGGCCACAGTGCCTTTATTTGTCTTATGTTGACCAGGTTACTACCACTAGGCTGGTTGCCTCTTTTTGGGGGAGAAGTGAGATAGTATTTCTATTGTTGGGGGAAATTTGGCCAGGGCATTGGGGAACTGTAAACTAGGAACAGTGATAGAATCCCTCAAAGACACAAATGCTCTCCAAGAAGACCTGACACAAACTAATAACTGGTGCTAGAGTCACAGCCTAAAACTCAGTAGTAAGAAATGTACAAAAGTAACCTTAAGTAAGACAGCCATACTGGGAAATTACTTCATTGGTAATATACGTCTCTGAGAGTAGTCTCTGTTGTTAGGAATTTGGTAATGTGTGAGACAGTGACTTGGCCTTTGACCATCATGTGTCTACTGTTCTAAGGAAATTGCTCTGTGTTGTATAAATTGTAAGCAAGGGTGTGGCATCTAGGTCCAAAGATATTATTGCTCCGTTGTACTAAGCCTTCGCATTGAGAACAACGCTTTAGTCAATATGTACCTCACTGGGCATATGCAGCAACTGGAGCATCCACAAAGTATCCTCCCAAAAAGAATTTGTGGTGTAGAACCATGCCCTTCATGGACTGTCCCAAAACCATATCTCTATACTCTATCTCCTACAAGACTGCTAAGAGGCAATCTATGCCTGGCGTACAAAACATCCTCTGATCCAGTTCTGATGGATCTACTGCACGTCCACAAAAACAAGTAGCATTAGAAATACCCAATCTACAAATCTAAACCTTTTCTTTTTCATAAATAATTCATGTTGGAGGGATAGGTGTATGTCTCAGAGATTATCCCTTCTATGGAACTGGCTTCCCATCCATATGAAGCAAAGTTCTTCCTTGCACTTGTTCAAGCATGACTTGGACCAGTGGATGTGAATTTAAATTTAACCCCTTGTTTGACACCTGTGTCTCTGTTAGAGAGAGCTTGTGAATGTGTGACCACTCATGCTCAAGCTATATATGATATCAAACCCTGTCCAACACAGTTAGGAATCATGGCTTGACTTAAAAGGCCATTTTGGATAGTTAGCCTAGTAATGACTATGTTCCTATGAGAAAAGCATTTTACATTAGGGAGACCGTTTCAGTGCGAAGTACAGAAATGAAAATGAGACTAAATAGATGTAAGACCGGAGTCATTAGTTTTGGCTTACAGAAGCAGCAGAAGCAGTATCCTTACTAAGAAAAGAAGAAAGCCAGATTTTTTTTCTTGCAAATTCGGAAGAGCAAGCAGATTGAAAGGCAACCTATTTCAGGGAAATAAAGTAAGTAATAAGCACTGATATAAAGCTAGTCACTGGGCTGTTTGAATTAGGAAAATTGTTTTATACTGGAAGTGCATTTGTTGCAAGTGAGCATATGAAGTCAAAGTCCAAGTTTTGACCATTGTCTACTAATAGCAAATAGTGATGTGTTTTGGAGATCTGAGCAGTCAGCATGGTATCTGAAAAGGGAAGAGACAGCCTAGGGCTGCAGTTGCCCAAATAAATCTTGTACAAGGTGGTTCTACACACCACTTCCTTCTCTCTGGCTTCCTCTGCTCCAGCACTTTTTCTGCATTTATCTTCTGTGTCTGACATTTATCTTCACTGTGTGTCATTTGAAGCCATCATGTTTGGCTTGCACTTTGTATATTGTCATTACCGTTTTTTTTTTTTTGTGGTTTCTGAATTCATTTTTGTTTCACCATAAATTGCCAAAATATCTGAAGTGTAGTTTGTATGAAGAGATAATCAGCATGTTTCTTATTTTTTTTCTTTACCAACAAGGTCGTGGAAGAGCACAGGGCAGCAAATGCTACCTGATAACTAGCAAGGTGGAACTGATTGAAAAAGAAAGAATCAACCTTCTCCACGAAGAACTAATGAATGAAGCCATTCAAAAGTTACAGGAAATGGATCAGAAAAAGTTTCTTCAGATGGTAATTGACCTGTCATTTGGTTATCTTTCATATCAAATTCAGAATGTTTTTCTAACATTTACAATTACTTTGAAAGTTGATAATACAGTGTACTTAGCAATGCATTGTTAGTCATTTGGAACTTGTGTAAGTCAGAATGCCTGAAAACTAAGTTCTGCCACCATTTTGAAGGTTATACTTCCTGATTATGTCCTATGACCTCTGACCTTTCAAGTGGAAAAAATGGCTGCCTCCTTCCCATTTTGCTTACAGTTTATTTTATACCAGTGTTAAAGTTATGCTTTTTAAAAGTGTTGTGACCTTTTTCATTTTCAACACTGTTAGTGGGCTAGTGGTGAAATATTAGAAATTAGGATCTTTGATCTGCATTGTATGGTGCTAGAAGTTGCTGGCCTCCAACCAGTAAGGCACCTCTGTACTTTGTACACCAGCATTACAGTCTAGCTGGATGTCTTTTTTTTTTTTTTTTTTCAGTTCTGGACATTTAATGTGTTCTGTTTCAGGAATCTGAGCTGGCCTGGAAAGGGTCCTTAAGCATCATTCTAAAGGTTAAACAGATGTCTTGGTTCTAGTCAGGTTTGCTACTAAGCTTGCGGCCTTTAAGACATTTATTTTGTCTTACTGCTAATTCCTGCCAACATCAAGAATGGAGGGACCTTCATGATTTGCTGTCAGTATGGGTGAGTCTTTCTAAATGATGGGCTAATCTATGCTTATATATAATGGATGAAACATTTGGAAGTTTGGAAGCTCTGAGGTTTAAGGCTTTGATCTCCTGATGAGCATCATCCAGTATTTATGGGTTTAGTTCCTAGGTTGCAGACTTTGTGAGTCTGATCAAGTTATTTAACCAGAAAGTACTTCTAACAGGCATTTGTGCACAGCAGCCTTATCTGTCTAACAAATGTTAACAAACCCCAACTGGGGGCTTTGTCACAATTGTTAAGGTGTTTATCTCATATACACAAGGTACAGGATTTGAATCTCACATTTGAAAAGGGAAAGTGACTAGGCTTAAAATGGCCCACAAGTGCAGTTAGCTTAGTACTTGCCTATGGACCTAAAACAAACAACATTAGCAGGGATTCATGAAGAATCTGCAGTCTGTGATGGACAAAGGCAATCAGTAAATCACCCCCTATATAAATCAAATTTGTGGGTCACATTTGGTTGCATGGATAGGTTTATAAGGCCGTGTGGTCATAAGCCTAGTATATACCTATGAAGCTATAAAGGCGAAAGCAAAATAACAATAAATGAACTTCCAGACATATGTTCACCAATGTTCCTCATCACTTTGGAGAGACCACTGTATTTCCCGGTTCTTTTTTTCCTGCGTCTGTATTTCAGTTCTCAAGGACCTCTCTGTTTTAAAGTTTAATCCATGAGGATGAAGGCTCTTCAGTTCTGACTGAACCAAACCGATTTGCCCTTGGTCAACCAGGTTGTCAGGATATATTCTCTTAATTGATTTACCATCAAAGTTGAAGGAGGCAGCCATGCGTGTGAAAAACAATCCTCTTGTAAATCATTACACTAATAAAAATATTCTGAATGGAACTCAATCCCTAAAGAAGTTATTTCAGTGGATTTGGATAAAGTAGTTGAGCCTCTCTGAAAAAAATTATGGAATGAGATGCTGTAATGGACTTAGGAACTACTGCACTAGAACCATCCTGGGTGTACCACAGCGATGAAAATTACAGTAGATGTGGAGTAGAAGCTAATGTAGAGAACTGCAAATCTGTATTAAGTTCTTAAAATTCCTCCAGATAGGCATATACTTTGGTAGGCAGCAATCCAACTTTTGGGTGTGAAAGTCAAAGATGGACTAGCAATAATAGATTTTGGTAATAAAATGCAAATTTAGCTTTATATGAAACCTGTCTTACTTGCAGTTTTTCAACATTGGGAAATTTATAAAAATGCACTTGGTAATCTTTTATTCCATATAAATTAACATTAAATAAAATAAGAAAGTTACAGATATACTCGGTTAATGAAACAGTAACACTAACTCTTTTAGGACTGATCTCATAACCTTGTAAAGTGTTGGTAGATCTACAAAACATTTAAGATGGAAATGGTGTATCAACAGCAGGATGGGGTGTGAACATTTTATTGAAGATATTAGACAGTGTATTACTACAGATACCAACAACTCTTTATTTTCAGAATGAGAGAGGAATTACAGGTTGTGCAGGACAACCAGGATAATGTTATGTGTGAAGTCTGTGTGGTCAGGCAGGACGTTTTGGTAACTTATGCCCAAGGTGTAGATATGCCATTATGTAGGCAATGAGGTTTACAATCACAGGGATTGTGATGGGAGATGTCCTAGATCTGGTTTTACTCAGCATTACTAGCCAGAAAGTACAGGAAAAGAAACTGATGGCAGTGTGAACAAGACAAACATTAGTAAAAATAATAGCATATCAACCACAGAAATAATATGGCAGTATGAACCTGATGTAACTCCAGATCCAAAAAAATAAATCAGAAGAGGATGGCAAAGAAGTATTGTCTCTGATGCATGAAAGTAAATATGCTTTGTTACAAGAATGAGAAGAAAGCTTAGATAACAAGCCATGGGAGAAGAATGAAGCAGAAAGTGAACAAAACAAACTTGCTCAAAAAATTATTTAACAAAAGCTTTGGAATATAAAACAAAGGAAAGCAAACACCACATTAAATTCATTTAATATTGAATTAAAATGATTAAAGATGAATTTTAGTCAGTATAAATGTAAATAGTATTAAATCACAGAAGAGAAGACTCGCATTATTACAATGGTGTAAAAAGTTGGGAACAGACATAATGACTGTGTGTACGTAGAAAAATGTAGATTTACAGAGAGAAACATGGCAGACAGGAAACAGTGCAATTGTCTGGTCTGGAAGAGGGTTCAGGGGTATCTTTATTGATATGAAGGATTAAGGAACTGAAATTACAACATACTACATAGTTTATGTCAGGGAGGTGTTATGTCTAGGCATCATGATCTACTCAAAAAAATATGAGTAGTTTATGCACAATGCACTGACAGCAGACTGAATGAATCAAATTCATTGATCAACACACCCAGCAAAACTGTGGGTGAGAAAAGTTTAAGCAGCCTTTCCTTCTTCTTCTTCTTTTTTTTTTTTTTTTTTTTTTTTTTGCAGTGGGAGGCAAGCATCCTTACAGCTCCTATGCAGGAGCTGCTTCACCCACATCACTCCTTCCTTATGAAAAAATAAAAGAGATGTATCATGCATAGAACAAGTGCAAGATGAGATAAGAAATATATGTGACTGGCAAGAAAAAAGTTCAGTGTGGAATAATAATTGACAAAACATGCAAGTATAGGAAAAGGGATAGAAGAAAACATCAAAATGAGGTTATAGATAGAAGAACAGAATTGAATGAGCTGAAATGTGTTAGCAAATATAAATGCAGAAACAACACCAGGAATGGAATGGATATATAAATGCATAGACAACACCATGAGTTGATGGAATAATTTATAAGTTGTAAATACTTAAAAGATTCAGTCATTAGCCATAATGGAAGTTCGCAATCAATAGTATAAAAAGATATGGAAAAAAAAAACAAAAAATAAAAACTATTGTATGAGGCAATTAAAAATTTGCATGTTAGAAAATAAGTGGTTAAAAGGTTCGCTTAATTGGATTTCTGTAGCATTACTTAACTGAGACTATAAGGTACTTTTAAACTAATCAAAAATTGATAAATAAAGTGTTGCAGCATAAAGTCATTGAGGAAAACAGAGCTGTGGGAGAAGGAAAGGATGTAAGAATTCTACTAAATATAAAATAAACAGGAGAGTTGACTTTACATTTATGTAAAACCTTTGATAATATTAGCTGTGAACTGTTTTGGAAGTTAACAAAGTATAAGTTACAGAACAAGTTTTACTTGTAGGGGATAAATACTAGTGTTGAAGTCCAATGGTCTGTGGATATCTTGGAGGAGTAAAATCAATATAGGGGTCAAACAGCAGTGCCCTTTTATTTATGTTTGAGAACTGAATGGATGAAATGGTAACAACTGTACAAACAGCAGTGCTGATTGATAAAAATAGATGTTATGTGTATCCTTATATAAACGTATGCAAATGGTATTACTTCATAGCAGGAAATGAAACTTTTGCAGAAAATGCCATAAACAGGTTTGCTATGTGCAAGCTACAAGGTTCAGACTTGAATTTAAATAACAAAAAAAACAGGGTTTAGGTATGAATGGAAATAGAAACAGAAAATTAGAACTAGCACTTAGTCATGCTTTTGGAAGGCAAAAGAAGAGTTTCAGATGTTCAGAAGAAATGTTAACATAAGGGGAACTTTAATTTGGTGAGGGATATTCTTTTTCATTCATGAAAAAGTGTACATGCTACAGATTTTCTTAGCCTCTTATATCAGAAAGGGGGTTAACAAAGTTGTCTGTTTCCTGATTTCAGAGTGTGACCATGGAAAATGGTAGAATACTGTCAGTCTCTAGTTACCAAGTACACTCTACATGTGGCATCAGCTGTTCATGATGCCACTGTAGGAGTCACATGTTGTTCAGTGTCATAGATGCATGGATGGATACATAGTTAAACCAAAAACACTAGTTAATTTTAAAGTGGCAGTACTTTACTGTACCCTATTCCCAACATATGTCTGAGGTTTTTAGCTAAAGGTTAGGATCAGTACTGGCAGGGCAGGCCAACGGCATATAGAATGTAGGAAATTCTCTTAGGGTCTGAATAAACTCTTTTTTTTTTTAACCAGTGATTCTATCAATGGTCTTGAGTCACAGTGCCATGGGACATCTATTTCTGCCAGGGTTTGCTGTGGAATCCTAGACAGTGTGCCTGTACCTAAGAGTTCCAGTTCTTTCCAGACACATGAGAAAGTCATATCTCATCCTAATGTGTTACCCTGGGAACTACATTCAGTGTCTAAAAGCATTATATCTATGTAGCCTGGACTACCATAAGAGACGACTTTTCAGCATGGCCCAAATCATGATACTGAGTTACGCTAATGGTTCAGTGAGTTCCTCTCAGAACAAAAATAAAGAAAATGTGTGTGTGTGTGTGTGTGTGTGTGTGTGTGTGTGTGTATATATATATATATATATATATATATATATATATATATATATATATATATATATATATGTGTGTGTGTGTGTGTATGTATGTATGTATGTGTATGTATGTATGTGTGTGTGTGTGTGTGTGTGTGTGTGTGTATATATATATATATATATATATATATATATATATATATATATATATATATATATATATATATATATATATATATATATGTCCTTCAAGGATGCATCTGCAGTCCTTACAAATGGGTTGTCCTGTCGTCAGGCAGCCCTTCGGTCGGCCGGATTCCAAAGTCTGGGTCTGGCCTCGGCTGGTGTCGCACTTCACCCGACGTCATAGCTGCAGTTATTCGGGTATAAAGGCATCAGCCGATGCCATTTTCCTCAGTCTTTCTTGCCGCGTGGCGCCCGAAGCAGAAGCTGTTCGCAAGTGCCGGTTGGTCAGAACCAGAGATTACTACTACCGAATACTTCTACTACTACCGAAGACTTCTAAAAAGCTAAGTACCCCGTTGGGGACTCTTTCTTGCCTCAGCCGATGTCAGAAAAAATGAATAACTGTTTAACTTGTGGAAAACAAATACCTCATAAAGATTTCCACTCTTACTGCTTACCTTGTTTAGGCCCAGACCACAACGTAGCAGCTTGTCTAGCCTGTGCTTCTTTTAACCGACGGACGCTTAGACGTCGATCGGAATTTGCTGAGGAGTTTTTTGGCTCCGATTTTGCTTACATTATGCCGTCGGATCCTCCGACTATGCAAATATCTAAAAAGCGCAAGGAAAAGGACCGACACTCGCGGTCCACGGTTTCGTCCGAAACAGCGGTTAAGCCAACCGCGAGTGTCTCGGTTTTGGCTGAAACCGAGCAAGCGGTTCTTCCTTCAGCCGAAAACTTACCTCCTACTGAGGCCTCTTCCAACCTGGTGGAATTGGCTTCTGAAATCCCTCCTGCTCTTGCAGTTTCTCAGGAATTATCTGACACTATTCCCTTGGATATTTCAACCCCTGCACGTGGAGCTGCTAGGCCACCTGCAACCATGTCCATTAAGGCCTTTGCCAGGGCTAAAGCAGCTAAAACTACTAAATCTGTGCCTGCTAAGACCCCCTCTCACAGGCCTAGCTCTAGTTCACAAATGCTTACTCTAGCAGAGGATCTCATTTCTTTAATCCGGGGATCCCAACCTCTCACAGACAGGGCCTCTCACCCACCTCCAGAGAAGAGGCCTAGAGCAGAGCCCCCTGAGCCAGTTTCTACAGATGATTCCTCTGATGACTCAGATAATACAGACCCTCCAGAGGCTCCTTTCTCCCCTTATGAAGACTCTGATGCTGAAGAGTCCATCCCTTCTGCCTCTCCGCCTGAGGAATTTTCCTTTGGGGAAACCTTACATGCCATGAGGGAACAATTTCAGTGGCAGGGCCAGGATTTTTCAGACTCTAGAAAAAGGCTTAGAACTTTTCTGCATTTACCACAACATAGGCCTTTAGCCATACCTCCAGTTCTTTCTGTTGTAGATGATGCATTTAATGATGCTTGTACTGCTCCTGATTCACTACCTCCGGCCCCTGCTAAGCCCCATAGGTACTACAGGGTCCCGGACACGCATTACCATTTGTATAAGGCTCCTTTTGCAGATCCCGAGACTATCTCCCAGGGACCTAAGGCTGTAGCAGCTACCTCTGCCAAAAACCCCCTCCCCTCTGAAAGGGAATCCAGGTCCTTAGAGAGATGGGGTAAAAAAGTTTGCACTTCTGCTACTCTTTCAGCTAGGGCCTTGAACTGTCAATTTCACATGATCCAGTATCAAGAATTTATGCTAGACCAGTTAACCAAAAAGCTGTCCACGGATGAACCACTAGACAAAAAATCTGTTCAGGAAATGGTACATAACATACAGCAAGTCAGTAACCATTCCTTAAAATGCGGCTATGATGCACTGGAGGCTTCCTTTAGATCAGCCATGACTGGCACAGTTATCAGAAGGCATGCATGGTTAAAAGAGCAGGCCTTACCAGACCATGTCAAATCAAAACTACTAGATGCTCCCATGGACAAGATCAATTTGTTTGGCTCTTCTGCACAACAGATGCTGAAGAAGATGGAAGAGAAGGCAAAATCTGTCCAAACAGTGAAAGATTTCTTACAGGTCCAACCTCCAAGGTTTAGCAGGAATTGGCCCTCCAAGAATTGGTCCTTTCCAGACTCCTCCAGAGCTCAGAGAGGCAGGAATAGGCGTTCAAGAGGCAGAAGTCAATCCAGGGGTGCCTACAGGGGACATCAGTGGCAGGGTAACAACCAGCGAGGCACAGCCACAGACACAGCCACCACCACTACTACAGGACAATCACAGTGACTTGGCTCTGGCACTGCCTACCAGGGAACAACTAGAGGCACCCTTAGGCGGGAAGCTAGCTTTATTTTCAGTAAACTGGCATTACATCACAAGAGACAAGTGGATTTTGCAGACAATAGACCTAGGTTACAGGTTTCACTTCCATACTCTACCAGGGAAGAGAGGAATGCCAAACCTACCTCCAAATCAAAAGGCAGAAGCTCTAAAACAAATAACTCAATTATTAAGGATGAGAGCTGTGGAAAAGGTACCATCTATGGAGCAAGGACAGGGATTTTACTCCAGACTCTTCCTGGTACCAAGAAAAGAAAGCAAATGGAGACCTATTCTCGACCTGTCCGCTCTAAACACATTCCTCATTGTTCCAAAATTCAAAATGCTGACCTTACAGCAGCTTCTTCCCATGCTGGGCAAGGAGTCTTGGCTGGTAACTCTAGATCTCAAGGAGGCATACCTGCACGTCCCCATACGACCAATTTGCAGAAGATACCTCAGATTTCTTGCAGGATCAGAGCATTATCAATTCTCAGCATTGCCTTTTGGCTTATCTACTGCGCCCAGAGTGTTCACGAAATGCCTGGCATCAGTAATTGCTCATTGCAGGCTTCAGGGAGTCCAAATCTACCCTTACCTGGACGACTGCCTGATACAAGCGGACAACAAAAACAAACTAGCAGAAGACTTGAAAAGGGTCATTTACCTACTACAAGCCCTGGGATATACAGTCAATATAAAAAAGTCAAGGCTGATACCATCCCAAAGGATAACCTTTTTGGGTGCAGAGCTGGACACATCGAAACAAATGGCATTCCTAACAGTAGAAAAACAGGAGCAACTCCCTCTCTACTTCTTGGCATTAACAAAGCAGAACCATCTAACAGCAAGAAAAGTCCTGCAAGCCTTGGGTTTCATGGCATCCTGCATAATATTGGTTCCACATGCCAGACTGCATATAAGAAAGTTACAGTGGTACCTAAGGAATTTATGGTCTCAGCACAAGCACAGCCTATAAACCCAAATTCCAATAATTCCATGCCTGAAACAAGAATTCCAATGGTGGGCTCAGGCCTGTCAATCAAACAAAGGACTGCCCTTCCACAACACTCAACCCAGCCAAACCATCACAACGGATGCCTCAGACCTCGGTTGGGGGGCCCACATGCTGGACAAGTGCATACAAGGTTTATGGACTCAAGACCAGCTGCACCTACACATAAATCAAAAGGAAATGCTGGCAGTAAAACTGGCAATTCAGACATTCAGACCATTTCTTCGACAAGGTCAGCTGTTGATAAGGACAGACAATACCACAGTTATGTGGTACATCAACAAACAAGGAGGCACACATTCGTACCCTCTATGCCGGATGGCAATGGACCTCTGGAATGTGGCCCTGAGCTACAACATTCACTTACAAGCAATTTTTGTACCAGGAAAAGAAAACATTCTAGCAGACATACTAAGCAGAACTACCACGGATGCCCACGAATGGATGCTGCATCCGGACATCTTCAAAGCCATTACAAGAAAATGGGGACTCCCAGAAATAGACTTATTTGCATCCCCACGCAATCACCAACTAAAGAAATTCTGCACAAGGACGTACCACCCACTTGCATGGAAGGTGGACTCCCTATCTTTCAGTTGGAAAAACCTGACAGCATATGCATTCCCACCACTTCCTTTGATGCACAAGGTGCTATTGAAGATCAAAGAGGACCGTCCAAGGATCATTCTGATAGCTCCAGACTGGCCAAGACAACATTGGTACCCATTACTGAGGAGCATGTCTCGGGAACAAATATGGCCCCTACCACTAGTTCCCTTGCTGTTAACACAGAACAACTGCAACACCCTGCATCCAAGCCTGAAAACACTGCAGCTGACTGCCTGGAACATTGCATAAGACCAATTAACCCAAATTTATCCCAAACGGTTAAAGACATTATCTTGGAGGCTCGCAGACCCTCAACAAGGAAAAATTATTCAGCAAAATGGAAAAGATATCTCATTTGGAGTACTGCAAAAGGATAAAATGTGTCACTGGTAAACATAGCCAACATCCTGGAATACTTGGCAGAGCTCTTCCACAAAGGCCTGTCCTATTCTTCCATTAAGATTCATGCATCAGCTATTTCAGCAGAATACGACTTGGATCCTCCAGTCTTCTCACATCCTCTGCTCAGGCAGTTTCTGAGAGGAATAAAAAATGTAAAACCACCTAGGAAGCCACCATTGCCAGCATGGGACTTGAACTTTGTGCTAGAAAAATTGACACTCCCTCCTTTCGAACCAGCAGCAACAGCAGAATTACAATACTTATCATGGAAAACTGCTTTCCTGCTGGCAATCACTTCAGCAAGAAGGGTATCTGAGCTACAGGCATTAATGGCAGTACAGCCCTTCCTGATCTTCCATCAAGATAGAGTGTCCATGAGAACAAATCCTACTTTTATGCCTAAGGTGGTCTCCAGAGTATCTTTAAATCAGGCTATCCACCTACCTACATTCTTCCCCATCCCACAGAACAGGGGAGAAAGACTGTTGCATACCTTGGATGTACATAGACAATTACGCTACTACCTGAACAGGACCAAGTGCAATAGAAAAACTGACCAGCTACTGGTAGCATATGCAACAGGAATGGAAGGAAAAGCAATTTCAAAACAGACAATCTCTAAGTGGATAGGAAATTGCATTAGATTTTGTTACTCCTACCATGGGAAGAAAACTCCAGAAAACATCAGGCCTCACTCTACAAGGGCTACAGCCACTACCACAGCTTTTCTACGAGGAGTGGCTACCAAAGACATTTTAGAGGCTGCTACTTGGAGCTCCGTGCATACATTTGCCAAGCATTATAATTTACCTTTATACTCTAGATCCCGAGCAGGTTTTGCCACTGCTGTTTTGCAAGGGATCTTAACTACACCATAATTTTATTTCTCCTCCTCCCCCAGTTTGGCTATGGTATTCTACCCATTTGTAAGGACTGCAGATGCATTCTTGAAGGACATAGTACAGTTTTGTACCTACCATAAATGTAGATGTCCGATAGGAATGCATCTGCAGTCAGGATTACCCACCCTCCTTCCCTCTGTGGTACTCCTAGGGTATTTGCCCATCTTGTAGCTAGCTGGAGGAATCTATTATGGTGTATTTGTTTGTATATATGTACATACATGCTTATTTTTGTTTGCTCTCTACTATTTGGAATCATTTGCATTTATCCAAATTTAGCCTTCCTAGAGGGCACCTGGCATCTGGGGCAAGAAACACTGAGGAAAATGGCGTCGGCTGATGCCTTTATACCCGAATAACTGCAGCTATGACGTCGGGTGAAGTGCGACACCAGCCGAGGCCAGACCCAGACTTTGGAATCCGGCCGATCGAAGGGCTGCCTGACGACAGGACAACCCATTTGTAAGGACTGCAGATGCATTCCTATCGGACATCTACATTTATGGTAGGTACAAAACTGTACTATATATATATGTGTGTGTGTGTGTGTGTGTGTGTGTGTGTGTGTGTGTGTGTGTGTGTGTGTGTGTGTGTGTGTGTGTATGTGCATCTCTCTCTCTCTCTCTATATATATATATATATATATATATATATATATATATATATATATATATATATACATACACACACACACACACACACACACACACACACACACACACACACACACACACACACACACACACACACACACACACATTTTGATGAACCACATGGTCAACAGGTTTGAGCAGAGCCAGATTATGGTCAAATGGGGCCCTAGGCAGGGTAATGGATCAATGACCCCTCCCCCATTTTCCCCAGTTACCATAAACACTGTTCAAACCTGTCAGTGCGCATACCATTTTCTTCTTTACTTCTACAATATTTACAAGTATTTGGATTTAATTTAAAACTTTTATTTCAAGTTTTATAGCACAAAAATGATAGCCATTTGCTAAACAAAACAATATTGTCTCACACTAAAAACAGACTTAGCATGAACAGTAAACTTCCCTGACCTTAAAACTCATATTCAAAGAAATGCATGTGGCCAGTGGCGGATTAAGTTTACCTTCGGGCTGTTTTCAAACCATAGGCCCCTTGCTCCTATTTTTAGCACCATGCATGCATTCTTTGATTCATCTTCATGATGTAATTAAATTATATTCAATGTATAATACAGCCCCACTCATTAGAGTGTGTTTTAAATTTGTAGTTTTGAACATCTTTTCCAGTAAGCAATGAAACAAAATCTATGAACCAACAGACAAAACTACCCTTTTCAAAACATTTTAACAATAAAAGGCCACTACAATCCACCAGTATCAGTCAATATGTATAATATCTGCAGAAGTAAAAGTCAACTGAATCATTCCACATTAAAGAGATCTGTAACTAATGAAGATGCTGCTGTTGGCCAACAACTTTGCATTTCAGTGTTTCATCTACAAATTCAGTGCTTGCTGCCCCTTCATAAATTGGGAGATTTATACAACCCATAATTCGCTCGCTCAGATATTTTATGCCTTCTTCAATGCAAACACCCTGGAGCAACTAGTTAGTTCTCCAACTAGAGATACAAATATCCTAGACCTGGTATTTATGAACATGGGGAGATGCTGGTCACTCCTGTGCATTAACTCCTCCCTGGTAAGATCTGACCACAAAATGATCTCCTGTAGTGTTAAAACTAACTTAGAACCCCATCAAACTCCAAGCTTGTTAAGAACTTTCCTAAGGCTAACTACCTCAAACTAAGTGGCAGCATATTAAACTTCCAAGTCCCTCCAAACCTGGATGACATGGAGGCCTACTCTGTGCTGTACACAAAAGCACTGTACATTCACATTCATAGCTACATAGAGGAGGCAGTACCTGTCCGAGTCAAACTTACTATTACTGGCAAAAATAAGTCATCCTTGTGGACACCTAGCATAAACAGACTGTTTAAAAAAAGGAAAAAAATACTCTCCAAAGCCAAGAAGGAACAGACAAAACAGTGCAAAAAAACAAACAAATTGGAGAGCTGGTCAAATCTGCCAAAGCAAACTACGAGGCAAAGAGAACCTCCCAGGTGAAAGATAACCATAAGGGTTCTTTATCTTCATAACCTCAAAGGAAATGCTCAGTAATGTGCTGAGTTAATCATGAATGGCAACACTTAAACCCAGCCTGAAACTGGCCAAGTTCACTTCAAACTTCTCCTCCCCCCATCACCTCCTACCACACCCAAAGAAATATCCACAACCATCCCCCCAACTGGTCATCACGAGGGAACAGGTCCTTACTGTGCCTGATAAAGCCAAAAACACAGCCTGTATGGGTCACAACATTTCAGGATGCCTCTTAAATAGCTTAAAATGGAATCTATCAGGGCCACTAGAAACCCTCTTTAACCACAGCATCCACATGGGCTTTGTCCCAGAGGAGTGGAGGACTACAACAGTCATCTCTCTGCACAAGGGGGGGCATCAACTGCCCCAGGGAACTACAGACCTATAAGCTTGACCAGTCTTATCTGCAAGGCCATGGTGAGAATTATCATGAACCTGATCAATAACAACATAAGAAATCTCCAAACACTGGACCAAACCCAATTTGGCTTTGTCAAAGGGAGGTCTTGTCTGCTCAATCTGGTAGATTTCTTCAAAAAATCACCAGGGCCAATGATTAGGGTAAAATGGTACACACCACTAATCTAGACATGACCAAAAGCTTTTGACACAATCCACCACTCAGGGGTCATAGATAAACTTACTGCATTAGGCATAAACCTGTGCATCATCAGGCGGTTACCAAACTGGCTCACTGACAGGAAACATGTTGTCCAAATAGGCGATTTCAATTCTGATAAGAAACCTGTTGCTAGCGATGTCCCACAGGGTTCAATGTTGGGACCCCTCCTGTTTGGTATATACTTCTCTGAAGTGAAGGCCACTGTTGGAGGCCTCTTACTTACCACGTTTGCTGATGACTGTAAGCTGGGAGCAATCATCGAATCCCCAGATGATAGTGACATCCTATGAATAGGCCTAAAAATGACAAACAACTGGTGCCAAAACCATGGTCTGAGATTAAATGCTAAAAAAAATAAACAATCATACTCTTCAGTAAATCAGATATCCCTGCAAACTGTATTATTGATAGCACACCCCTAAAAACTGACCCACAGGTGAGGGACCTAGAAACACAGATAGTAACGTACACTATGACCACCAAGTTGCTATGGCAGTGAGGAAATCCTTCTGTGTGGCTCAACTTGTAAGTAAAAGTGTGGCATCAAGGTTAAAGGAAGTCATAGTGCCATTGTACTTGGCCCTTCCTCATCAGACCCATACTTGAGTACAGTGTTCCCTTTTACATGTACCTAACCAGGCACTTACAACAGTTGGAGCAGCCCCAGAGATTCCCCCTCCAAAAAATACAAAGTGTAACACACTTGTCTTATGCGGGCCAACTAAAGGCCCTATCCCTTTACGTCATAGTTCATAGGTAGGTACTAGGCTATCGGCCCTGAGGCCTATCTAAGCCTAGCCAAAAAGGTTCCCTGGCTTTCCCAAGAAAATTATTTTCCTGTGCCCCTGTCTAGCAGAGCCACAGAAGTGATACCCTGGGGTGAATTTCCTATTTCCCATCCAATCATCAAGATTTGTCTTAAAGAGGGCAATGAGGAGCTTTGTTTGACATGAATGGGTAGTTTGTTCCAGAGTGTGGGAAGTCTCTGGGACAGGAATCTGTCTCTCCTACATGTTCTGTTTATTGTGGTGACAAGGTTTAGGCCTCTGGAGCGTGTGGCTTGGAGAGATTGGGATTTCTTTAAGTGTAGCATATCCAACAGCTCTGGGTTTGACATAGCTTTGTATGTTAGGCAGAGATCGCCTCTGAGTAGGCAATATACGACAGAGTAGAGCTGGAGTTTTTTGAGACAGTCTGTGTATGGCATCTGTTTGAGGCTGGTAATCCTCTTAGGGAGGTATTTCTGTGGTCTTTCCAATTGTTGTAGATGTCTTCTGAGGTACATGCCAAATGAGACATTGTACTCTATAATGGGTCTGATGAGGGATGAGTAGAGAGGAACAATGACCTCCTTTTTTCTTGAGGAGAACCCCTTTGTGATGAGATGTATCATGTAGAAGGATTTCCTGACTATGATGGGATTATCAAAGGAGAGACTACTATCCACCTGTGTCCCAAGGTCTCTTATCAGACTTTCAGTGTTAAATAGGCTACTGCATATGTGACAGTTCATGAGTACAGAGTTTTTCCCAAAGGGGATGACCATGCACTTCTTGGCATTAAGTTTGAGGCCATGACTTTGACACCAAGCATCTGTCTTGGTGAGGTCCCTTTGTAAAAATGTCCACATCATTAGGAGATTCTATTATGGCTCCTAGTTTGCACTCATCTGCAAACTTCATTAGCCAAAGACCTTCTGTGTTAGACTGAACTTCAGAGAAGTAGATATCAAACAGGAGAGGACCCAGGACTGAACCCTGTGGTACTCTACTTGTCACCTGTCTGAAGTCGGATTTGGAGTCGGCTACTTTCTCTGTGTGGGTTCTGTCAGTGAGCCAGTTGGCCACCCATCTTATGACATAGGGATTTATGCCCAGTTTAGTGAGTTTATCTATAATTCCAGAGTGGGGGATGGTGTTGAAAGCCTTGTTGAGGTCAAGATAGGCTGTGTGCACCACTTTACCCTCGTTCACGGCTCTGGTGACTGCTTCAAAGAAGTCGATCAGGTTTAGGAGGCATGATCTACCTTTTACAAACCCAAACTGAGTGGGGTCCAGAGTTTGGAGGTCACTGCTTCAAAGAAGTCGATCAGGTTTAGGAGGCATGATCTACCTTTTACAAACCCAAACTGAGTGTGGTCCAGAGTTTGGAGGTCACCTGTGTCTTTGTTTATAAGCTCCAAGATGATGCATTCCATGGCAGACCAGGCTCGTCAGGCTAATGGGGCGGTAGTTCCCAGGGTCCATCCTTTGTGGAGTGGGATAACCGTTGCTGTGCACCATGCAGTAGGCACAAAGCCTGAAGTGAAGCTATGATTGAACATGGTACTTAGGTGGTGTGCCAGTTCGTTCTGTAGTTCATGCAGAACGCAGCCTGGGATGTTGTCTGGGCCCATGGATGCTGTGTTCTTGGCTTTGGAGAGTGCGGTCTTTGTGCATCTATGATTACAGGGGCTTTGCATTCTTCCGTAACTGAGATGGGTCCTTAGGGGGGGTGAGAGGAGGGTAAAGTTAGCACTGAACCTGTCTGCCAGGATTTGGGCAATATCAGTTGATTCTGCATATATAGTGCCATTGTGCTGTAGCTCAGAGCAGATCTGAGTGTTGCCATTGAGATCCTTGACATAACTGTAGAATGCTTTGTGTTTGTCTTTAGAATCAGTAGTGATTTTATTTTCGTAACTAGCTTTGGAGGATTTTATGAGAGATCTCAGCTTCTTACTGAGGCTGACCAGGGAGTTCCTCCAGTCATGGGATTTTACTCTTTTTTGCAGCAGCTTCTTCCTTCTGTTATAGAGTTTGTTTATGGAAGGGGACCACCAGATTGGCTTCCTTTTTTGGAGGATAGCGTCTTGGTTCTGTTGGGGATGGCACGATCCATGCATTCATGTATGTGCTTATACAGTGCATTTGTATAAGATTCAGCAGTCGTACCTCTATTTTCTGTCTGCATGGGTATCGTGAAGTTTGCATGGGTATCATGACGTTTGCCACTTCTGTCTTAAGAAGCATAAAGTTGGCTTTGGAGAAGTTTTTTATGGTGGTTTCCTTGATGGGGGGTGGGGGAGGGATATGGATGTCTAGGGTGATTAGCTTGTGGTCGGTTCTGACCAGTGAGGAGCTGACCTCTGGCGTGGAACACCGATTACCCATATTGGTAATAACCAGGTCCAGGATATTGTTGCCCCTGGTGGGGGTATGGACAAGCTAATCCAAGGTGTTGGAATTTATGAATTCCAGAAAACATTGAGCAAATGAGTTAGTACATGAGTAGTTTTCCCAGTTATTGGTGGGGTAGTTAAAATCACCCATTATTACGGTATTGGGTTGTACCTTAATATTTTCCAGTAAATCAAGAAGCAAGGAGTGGGAATCCTGGGGCATGGTGGGGGATCTGTAACAAGTTACAACCTGGATTGCAGTCTTGCCCAGTGTTAGTCCCACTTGGATAATTTTGGATGCATTATGTTGAGCAACTAGCCTGGAGGTATGGATATCCTTAATAAATATGGACACTCCTCCTTCTCTAGTGTTTCGGTCCAGGTTAGGTGGCCGAAAGGTGTGGTATGAATTATAGCTTGGTAATGCAGGGGTGCTCTCTGGAGCCTTGAACTAGGTCTCTATCACTACACAGATGTCGATGTTCTCCATTTTAAGGAGTGCCTCGAGCGTGTGCATTTTGAGGTTTAGACTTCTAGCATTGAGTAGCATTACCCTCAGATTTCGCTTGCTTGTACTGGCTACAGTGGTGAATTTGTCATTTGAACCTTGCCTAAAAAAGGCACTATATGGGTGGCAAGAGCCTTAGCTAGTATCCAGAATCCCAGGGACGACAGGTGCAGGCCATCTCTGGCAAAGCATCGTGGTCTGTCGATCATGTCACCCCAGAAAAACAGATACTGGATAGCCTTAGAATTACACCAGGAGCATAGCCAATTGTTGAAGTCAATCATTTTGCCCTGGGTGATGGCAGGGATGCTACTCAGGGCTAGGGTCATACCTGCATGGGCTACAAGATCCGAGAGCTCCTCCATGTCTCTTTTTGGGTAGTCCAGGGAGGTATATCTCAGGTCATTCACACCAACATGGACAATGACAGTTATATTTGTACTTGTGGCATGACCTGAGTGCATGCATTATGTGGCGTATCCTGGCACCCAACAGGCAGCTGACAGCAACTTTCTTCTTGTTTAGCCTGGTGAGTGAGACATCAGTGTGCCTGACTATAGAGTCACCTATGACTAGTGTGTTGGATACGTTGTTTTGCCTTATGGGCTGAGGTTGAATGGTACACCGATTTTGTGTCATTTGGGTAACATTGGGGGGTGGTGGTTGTTTGCGTTTTACCTTTGGAGGTCTCTGTTACTTGGGCAGATTTTTATTGAGAGCCTCCGCAAATGTGTGTTTGATGTTTCTATGTGTGGGTTTAGGTGGTTAGGTTTTGAAGGACTATGTGTTGAGTGTGCTATTGTGCAGGTGTTTACCTTCTCCTCTTGACTGTCTAGTCCAGTCTTGGCTGGAGAGATCTTGGCTTTCAGTTTGGCTATATAAGTGCATCTCTCACAGGTTATAGTGATGGGTGGTAGGCGGAGACGGTTGTTGATGTACATGTGGCAATTGCTACATTGCTGCAAGATGCCTGGATTCATCAGGTGGACAGGAGAAAACACCAGGAGCTTGACCCTTAGACATGCCTGGAAAGGGACTTATGAATTTAAGTACTAAAAACTGTTTTCCTCTTGACAAATGAGGAAAGTTAAGTGCTGTAGTAATTTGTAGGTTATTTAGTGCTTATAACGAGTTCTGAACAAGTGCTGAGCACAAAGAAACAGTTTTGAGTGCTGAAGCTAGAAAATTGGCAAATACTAAGGGAAAATTTGAGGAGCAGACTTTCTGGCATCGGGAATAGTTTAACCTTAACTAACCAGCATGGCGAGATGTGCAAACCCACGCAAATAAGGGTTTTTAAGCCAGAAAGTTGAAAGGGATAGAAAGGAGCCCCAAAAGGCCAATGAGGTACAATTCCTGAGCTGGAAGCCACTCCTCTAGCGACAGATAGGAAGCTCAATGCTTACCACCCCACTGATAAGCAGAAAGACTTCCCTCTACCACAGCAAGGTGTGGGCAATTTAGAAACACAAACTAATGTCCAAATCTGGGATCTGGACTATTCTAGTATAGAAAAAAGGCAGGAAATGAGCAAACAGATAGTAATTTTTTTTAGGTTAAATTCAAAGTCAAATAAACAGTAAATGAGCACAGAAAAGGCTATCACACTTGAGTGTGTAGCCTACAACAGTAAATGCAGTTTAAACTTTGAAATTAAGCAGAAATCAAGTGCGCAACAGTAAAATGATTTAAAATACAATAGAAATAGTAGCAAAAATGGTTAGAGAAGTGCGGTTAGCAAAAACAGTAAAAAAAGCCAAAAGGGTACTTGTAATCAGCAAAAAGTCTCTCTCTTCCTTGTTTCTGGTGCTGTAGTTGTCTGCAGGATGCCCAAACATGATCTGCTGAGCTAAAACAAGCGCAAACCCGCAAAACAGATTTTTAAGCCAGAAAGATGAAAGGGATATAAAGCAGCCCCAAACGGCCAATGAGGTACAATTCCTGAGTTGGAAACCACTCCTCTAGTGACAGATAAGCAGCTCAATGCTTACCACTCCCACTGATAAGCAGAAAGACTTCTCTCTACCACAGCAAGGTCTGGACAACTCAAAAACACAAACTAAAGTCCCAAAACCAGCAAATCTGGGATCCAGACTATTCTAGTATAGAAAAAAGTCAGGAAACGAGCAAACAAATTTTTTTTGGGGGGAGGGTGTTTTTTTTGTTTTTTGTTTTTTAGGTTAAATTCAGCAAAAAATGCAACTGGTCAACACCCCCACCAGAGGTGACAACATATTGGACCTGATCATCACCAACATGAGCGACTGGTGTTCCTCGCTGGTTAGATCAGACCATAGACTAATCAACTCTGAATATCCCCATTCCGCCTCCACTCCCAATCATGGAAACCACCATGAAAAACTTTTCAAAAGCAAACTTCATGTTACTTAAGACCGAGGTGGAAAGGTTCACAGCCCCCATGCTAAAGGACAACTCTGTCCAAGCTGCTGAATCCCTTACAAAGGCACTCCATGAGTACCTGCAAGAATCTATGGATCGTGCTATCCCAAGCAAAACCAAGACTCACTTCTCCAAGAAAAGGAAATCAGTCTGGTGGACTCCTGCCATAAACAAGCTATAAAATAGGAGAAAACGAGTACAGAAAAGAGTAAAATCCCAAGAAGGAAAGACATCCCTGATCAGTATCAGCAAGAAACTATGGTCCCTCATAAAATCATCCAAGGCTAGCTTTGAAAGAAAAATTGCTAAGGACTCCAAAGATAACCACAAAGCGTTCTTTAGCTATGTCAAGAACCTAAGTGGAAACTCTCAGATCTGCTCTGAGTTAGTGCAGAATGGCACAGAATACACTGAACCGACTGATATTGCCAACATTCTGGCAGACAGGTTTAGTGCAAACTTCACCCCCCTCTCACCCCCTAAAGGGCCCATAACCATACCAGAAGAATGTAATGCCCCGGCAGTCACTGACACACAGGTTAAAAGAGCCCTATCCAAAGCCAAAAATACAGCTTCAGTGGGACCAGACAGTGTCCCAGGCTGTGTCTTACACGAGCTCCAAAATGAACTAACCCCTCACCTAACACACTGTTTAAACTCAGCCTCTCTACAGGCTACGTACCCATAGAGTGGTGCACAGCAACAGTTATCCCGCTCCACAAAGGTGGAGCCACAACGGACCCCGGGAACTATCACCCTATAAGCCTGTCTAGCCTGGTCTACAGGGCTATGGAGCACATCATAATGGAATTCATTAACAGAGACATTGGGAACCTTCAAACATTGGACCCTACCCAGTTTGGCTTTGTTAAGGGCAGATCATGCCTCCTAAACCTGGTGGACATCTTTGAGACAGTTACCAAGGCTTTAGACGAGGGAAAGGAGGTCCACACAGCCTACCTGGACCTCGCAAAGGCTTTCGACACCATTCTCCATTCTGGTATTATAGACAAGCTCACCAGCCTGAACATAAACCCCTACATCACGAGATGGGTTGCCAGTTGGCTCATGGATAGAACCCACACGGTGAGATTTGCAGACTCTAGGTCCGACTCTAAACCAGTTACAAGTGGCATCCCCCAGGGCTCAGTCCTGGGATGCCTCCTGTTCAGTATATACTTCTCAGAGGTACAGGCAAGCACAGAAGGACTATGGCTGACCAAGTTCGCAGACGACTGCAAACTGGGGGCCATAATTGACTCTCCAGCTGATACAGACATCCTCCAGAAGGGTCTCACTGAGACAGATACCTGGTGTCAAAATCATGGCTTCAAGCTAAATGCCAAAAAGTGCATAGTCATCCCCTTTGGAAAAAACAAAGTACCCATGAACTACCACATACGTGGTAGTCCCCTAAATACAGAAAATGTAATAAGGGATCTGGGGACCCAAGTAGATAGTAATCTCTCCTTTGATAATCATATTGCCAAGGTGGTTAGAAAATCCTTCTGTGTGGCCCACCTAATCACAAAAGGGTTCACATCTAGAGCAAAAGAGGTTATTGTGCCCCTCTACTCATCACTCATCAGACCCATCATAGAGTACAATGCCCCATTTGGGATGTACCTTACAAGACACTTGCGACAGCTGAAAAGACCACAGAAGTACCTCACCAAGAGGATTACTGGCCTCAAACATATGCTCTATGCAGCCCGACTGAAAAAACTCCAGCTGTACTCGGTTGCATACCGCTTACTCAGAGCAGATCTCTGCCTGACATACAAGGCCATGTCCAACCCAGAATTGATGGACATGCTCCACCTAAAAAAAAAAACAAATCCCCAGCAGGCATGCACTCTAGGGATCTAAACCTCACCACAACAATAAATAGGACGTGCTGGAGGGATAGATTCCTGTCCCAGAGACTCCCCATGCTTTGGAACAGGATTCCAATCTACATTAGGCAGAGCCCCTCACTAACACTCTTCAAGAGAAACCTTGATGAGTGGATGGGAAACAGAACATTTACCCCTGGGATCACTGCATTGGCTGTGCTGGACAGAGGCACAGGGAACTAATGGCTCTGGTGGACTGAGGCACAGGGAACTAATCTAAGGGGGCAGTGAAAGCCAACACATTCTGGCTAGGCTTATAGGTGCCCTTGGGCAGATAGCCTAGTACTTACTTATGAACCTAAATAAACAGTAAATAAGCACAGATGTAACTTATGCCTGATCTACAAGACGTTTTCTGATCCAGCCATGATGAAGATGTTACATATTTGCAAAAAACATTATACATGGGTTACGTGTATCATGGACCTGAACCTTATTTGTGACTCTAACAGAATTTTCCAGAGAGAATAATTTGTATCCTACAGGCTACCTCATCTATAGAATAAACTACCCATCTTCACAAAACAAAGCCCGTCCCTCATTCTCTTCAAAAAGAATTTGGAGAAATTTATGGGGAGCCATAAATTCACTCCTGGGATACTGCCCATGTCCTTTATTAGCAGAGACAGTCTGTAAAATAACTTCTTATTCTCTCAACTGCTCCCGTTAGGGGTCGCCACAGTGAATCATCTGTTTCCATTTCTTCCTGTCCTCTGCATCTTCCTCTCTCACACCAACCACCTGCATGTCCTCTCTCACCACATCCATAAACCTTGTCTTAGGCCTTCCTCTTTTCCTGTTACCTGACAACTTCATCCTTAGCATCTTTTTCCCAATATACTCTGCATCCCTCCTCAGCACATGTCCAAACCAACGTAATCTTGCCTCTCTGGCTTTGTCTCCAAACCTTCCAACCTGGGCTGACCGTCTAATATACTTATTCCTAATCCTGTCCACCCTCGTCACACCCAGTGCAAATCTTAACATCTTTAACTCTGCCATGTCCAGCTCTGATTCCTGCCTTTTTGTCAATGCCACTGTCTCCAACCCATATAACATAGCTGGTCTCATTACCCTCTTGTAGACCTTCCCTTTCACTCTTACTGGTACTCGTCTGTCACAAATTACTCCGACACTCTTTTCCACCCACTCCATCCTGCCCTGTACTCTTTTCTTCACCTCTTTTCCACACTTACCATTACTCTGAACTGTTGATCCCAAGTATTTAAACTCATCCACCTTCGCCACCACTACTCCTTGCATCCTCACCATTCTTCTATCCTCCCTGTCATTCACACACATATATTCTGTCTTAGTCCTGCTGACCTTCATTCCTCTTCTCTCTAGAGCATATTTCCACCTCTCCAGGGTCTCCTCCACCTGTTCCCTACTCTCACTACAGATCACAGTGTCATCTGCAAACATCATAGTCCATGGGGACTCCTGTCTGATCTCGTCTGTCAACCTGTCCATCACTGTTGCAAATAAGAAAGGGCTCAGAACTGATCCTTGATGTAATCCCACCTCCACCTTAAACGCATCCATCACTCCCACCGCAGACCTCACTGCTGTCACACTACCCTCATACATATCCTGTACCACTCTTACATACTTCTCTGACACACCCGACTTCCTCATACAATACCACAACTCCTCTCTAGGCACCGTGTCATATGCTTTCTCTAAGTCCACAAGTCTGTAAAATAACTCAGAGCTCCAAAACCCAAAGACCCACTACCCTGATACTACCCCAACCCATATCTGGGGAATTAAGATATAATATTGTCATACCCTGGGTATTATTGACAAGGCTTGTAAAGGCTCTTGCGCCATTAGCCTAGTAAATCAGCTATGAAGCATAAATTGCCTAGGTTTCATTAAAAAATTGGCAGTTTTGTAATATAGCAATAAAGAATGGCTGGCAAACCAACAACAGGTTCACAATGACTAGACATTTCATCCAAAGTAGGACACACACAGGAGTGCAGGACGCTTTCCATATTTAAAGCGCACTGCAGTATCAGGAATCCATCCACATGGTGTGGGAGTACAACTTACAGCCTTCTGCAACAAAGCAAGTATGCTACCTGTTGTAATACTAACACTGTTTTCAAATTCTATAGCATAAGCACTGACGGGCATTTGCTAAACAAAACAGTTGCAAACTGAAAACAGACTTAGCATGAGCAACAGTAAACTTCTCTTCCCTTGAACCTCACAGTTCTTTGAAAATGCACTGAAGCTCACATTCCTTGAGCAGTCTGGTAGTTGATGTAGAAGATTTGGGCTATTGTTCCCTGTAATTAAGTTGGATAACTCCTTAATATACACCAAGGATGAACAGAAAACAGAGGTAATCCAGACTGCTGTGAAGTCTGGTATCCCACCTGTGACCCAGAGGGTGATTTGACTAAGGGTATCAGAGAGGGAGAGTCTCCTTGATCTGCTAGCTAAAGTGATGTTATTTGGACTAATAATTCAGGATAATTAATTAATTACTTGGAAGACATTAGCGGACCGGAGTTCCGCTGTGGCGACCCCTAACCGGGAAAAAGCCGAAAGACACAACAATATGGAAGACATTGCCGAATGATATATTTAAAGTGAGAGAGGTTCCACATCCTGGAGGAAAGCACTGGTAGCAGTATTAAAGGGGGACTCCCCCAGACCAGAATTGTACAGACCAGTTTCTATTTTAAATTATGATTGTGTTTGTCTATATTAGCTAAGAGAACAGCAGAAAATTCACCAAAATTGTTATATGTGGATTAGTGTGGTTTTGTGGAATGTCGACAGATATTTGACAATATTTATAGAACAGTGATGATTCAGAAGTCAGAAAAAATGCCATTAATGCTGGTGATTTTGGATGCAAAGAAAACATTTGATAGGGTCACTTGGGTTGTTACAAGTAGAACAGTGGTAACATTTGCATTTCCCAATGAAGTAACAAGAGTTATTGAGGAGAATATATGAAGGATCAATGGTGGGAGAGGTAATATCACTCCAACTGAGTTTCAGCTGGAGAACCAGGCATGGAGTTTTGTATATGTAACATTAGCTAAGAGAAATCTTCTTTTGGCTTTTTCCCAGTTAGGGGTCACTACAGCAGATCACCTGTCTGCTCATGATTGGCAGTGGAGTTTTACAGTGTCATTGCCAGCCCAGTGCCCAGCCTTCCATGGAAGACACACACACACCTAGGGCCAATTTAGAGTATCCAGTCCACCTACAGCATGTCTTTGGGATGTGGGAGGAAACCGGAGCACCTTGAGGAAACCCATGCGACCACAGGGAGGACATGCACACTCTGCACAGAAGGCACCCCAGGTGAGGATCGAACTGGGGGACCTCTGGCTATGAGGTGGCAATGCTTACCGCTGCACCACCGCAGCCGCCCAACATTAGCTAAGGGAAATAATATGTTGAAAAAATGATGGGGTTACAAGCTGAAAGCATGCAGAATAAAGAGAGCTGAGTATTTTGGATGCAACTCATTAATGAAAATACTAATACCAAAAAAATACTACATATATAAAATGGCAGAACGTTTTTTAAAGAGTATAGCAGTGCAGGTCTGAAGCAAAGCGAGTCTTCCAATAGGGACATGGAAACACTAAGAATGAACAAATTAAGCAGGCAGCAGCTGAAAGTAACTGGAGGAAATTAGTTTGGAAACTAGGTGGGAAGTCAGGTTGACCATGTGACCTAATAAATAAGCCTTCTGACTTTAGAACAGAGAATTATAAGTTTGACTCCTGCCAAGACAACAGTTTTAATAGATTAACTGGAAATTTTAAATGCACCTGAATCCTTATGCTAGGATACTTTAAATATAACCATTTGAATCCTCTTTAAACTAAAGATATTGATCAAGAGCCAATTGTGCCATCACTGCAAGTGGAAAATTGCTATGCTGTAGGGCATCACTACTGGGGGGGGGGAATTCATGTAATTGCTAAGGCCTTTACCCCACAGATACAATGTACTGGGCTTGATATTGATCTCTGATTATTTCTCACGTTTATAATAGTCTACAGACTGATACCCTAGTATTTGCTAATGAATCTGCGAACCAGAATGCTAGGAACAGATACAGCAAGAGGTAAGAGTAAGAGACTGAGGAAGGTAAGCAACTGATTGACTTGCTGAGTAGGGATTGTCTCTCATATTAGGGATTGATAGCAAGGAAAGAGAGTGGGAAAGAAGAAGAAGAAGTGAAGGATCAGCCGTGGTAGAGTTTCTAGTGGAGCCAATCACAGATGCCAAGTAAAATCAAGCTGCCATGGTGGACTTCCAGCATCAACAAACTCTACAATAAACACAAAATGTTCCTGTCCAAGAAAATAAAGACAAGGACCCAACAATAGAAAAGCACCCTCCTCAGCCTTAACAGGCAAATAAGACAACTTGTCAAATCCTCCAAGAGCTCCTTTGAGAGTAACCTAGCAAGTACTGCCAAGGATAACCATAAGGCCTGCTACAGCTATGTATGTAACCTAAAGGGTAGGACCCAAGCATGTGCAGAATTGGTGGCCAACGGTTTCACACACACTGACCCCACAGAGATAGCAAAGCTGCTAGTGGATAGGTTTGGTGAAAATTTCACTCCCTTATCCCCTCCTAACTTACAACAAGCCCTCCCCCAACCCACCACCTTACATATCTGAAAAGCAGGTCCTCAAAGCCCTGTCCAAGCAAAGAAAACGGCCTCTATGGGACCAGATAATATCCCAGTCTGTCTTCTAAATGGGCTAAAACATGAACTAGCATCACCACTAAGTACCCTTTTCAATCATAGACTAACCACAGGCTTTGTTCGTGCAGAATGGAGAACAGCTACAGTTATTCCCCTCCACAAAGGTGGATTAGCAACAGACCCAGGGAATTACAAACCCATAAGTCTGACCAGCCTCATCTGTAAGGCCATGGAAAATATCATTATGGACTTCATAAATAGACATAGGTGACCTCCAAACCCTGGATCCTACCCAATTCTTCTTTGTGAATGGCAGATCCTGACTATTAAATCTAGTGGATTTCTTTGAAAGTGTGACCAAGGCTATTGATGAGGACAAATCTGTGCACGTAGCATACTTCAGTTTGGCAAAGGCTTTTGACACAATCCCACATTCAGGCATTACTGATAAACTTAGCAAACTGAATATAAACTCCTTCATTGTAAGGGGGTTGCCAAATGGCTCACAAACCAGACACACACTATCAAAGTGGGTGACTCCACATCACCCAGCAGACCTGTTACCAGTGGGGTGCCACAGGGGGTCAGTGCTGGGCCCCCTACTGTTTGGTATATACTTCTCAGAAGTTCAGGTCAAATCTAAAGTGCCGTGGCTGACCAAATTTGCAGACGACTGCAAGCTAGGTGCAATCTTTGAATCCCCAAATAATTTTGATATACTCCAGGACGGTCTCACACAGACCAGTGACTGGTGAATTAGTCATGGTCTCAAACTGAATGCAAAGAAGTGCAACATCATTCCCTTTGGCACAAACAATGTCCCTTTGCACTATCAAATCAATAGCAATACCCTAAGTGGCCATGAAGTGGTAAGGGGCATGGAATCACAGGTTAACCGCAACCTTAACTTCAACCACCACATGTCTACCATTGTAAGGAAAGCTTTCCACGTAGCTCATTTGATTAGTAAAGGCATCGCCTCAAGAGCAAAAGAAGTTATAACACCCCCCCCCCCCAGTACTCGGCACTTATCTGGCCTATAATTGAATATAACACCCAATTTGGTTAGTACCGTACTAAGCACCTACAGCAATTAGAGAGACCTCAGAGGTTTCTAATAAAGAAGATGAAGGGCCTCCAGCAAGTGCCTTACATGGACTGACTAAAATCCCTGTCACTATATTCTATATCATATAGACTTCTTAGGGGGAGACTTATGCGTGGCCTACAGAGCAACCCAAGACCCAAACCTAATGAAGTTACTGCAGATCTGTAAATCAAATAGGTCTAGGGCTACCCATTCCAGGGACTTAAATATGGCCTGCAACTTAAATAGGACATGTTGGAGGGACAGATTTATCTCCCAGTGACTGCCATGTCTTTGGAACAGGCTACCAATTCATATGTAACAGAACACAGCTATGACACTGTTCAAAAGGAACCTGGAGGAGTGGATGGGACACCATAAATTCCTACTGGGTATAGTACCCACAACCCTCCTGGACATGGGCAGTCATCACTAAATGCAATCTTGGGTACTGGCAGTACCTCTACAGTATTTCATTGGGTTGAAACGGCTAGTCTTAAAATGACGTCCGGGTCGATAGCCTAGTAATTTCCTATGATCCTATGAAAAAGGAATAATAAACAAAGCTACTACACCTCAGACTGTAAATTAAACTTGGTCTGTAAATTAAATGCTTTGAACACTACAAGTGATAAAGGTTGTGGGTTCATTTCTCCCTGGAGTGTGTGCTTTTGTCTCACAGTTAGCACAGCGGCCTTGTTAATGATTGATCTGATTTCTGTGTTAAGTGTACAGGGTTTAAATCCTTCTACTTTAATTTGCCTACTGTGTGACATTGAGCAAGTCACTTAACCAAACAGCGTTTTGGGGCAATTGGGAATTTGGACTAGGCTCCTTACTGGTCTTCTGGATGGCTTGTCTATTAGTTATGAGCCTATAAGATTTTGCGTAATAAGTATATGAATCGATTAAGAGAACTTAGAAAGGACTAGGGACTGAGACAACTGGGATGACAGAACAAACAAACAAATTATGAAGGAACAATAGGAACAGATTTGTAGGGCACCTAAGTATGCAAGAAAGTCCAGACAGTTTAGGATATTTATATGGAAATGTTTGCACAGATATATATATATTTTTTTACTCAGTAGACGAGAGAATCTTCCACAAGTGAGGAGTAGATGCTATAAATGTGAACAGGAAGAGAGAGGAAAATGGGAGCATATGTTTTGGAATATACCGAACTGATTGATTTTAAAGTTGATTTTTAGGGTTAGAAGTACCGAGGCATAGCAACACGTATTACGTTTAATGCTGCTAGCAGCCAAAAAGAAATAATGAGAAAATAGAAATCAAAGAATAAACCAATCTTAGAGGATATACCAAGCATTTTAAAAGAAATTAAACAAATTGAGGTGGGATCTTCAAAGGAAGGAAGAAGTAAAGTGTATAAAAATAAAATATACTTGGATTCAAGACAACAGTGGTCAAGAAGATGTTTGACATGGGAGAGTTGTTGAGTATTGAAAAATGCAAAGGCATGATGTAAAGACCAATACTAAAGTCATGAGGAAAAAAAATGTTCCTGAAAATTTTATTATTGTATTTGAGTCCATGTTGCAAGTTAGAGTGTGGTAAATAAATAAATGTGTTAAAATTTTAATCACAAAATAAATGGGAGAGTGAAATTTAATTTTGTGGAGTTTTTTTTTCAGGGAAAGTAGCTTTCAGTCAGTGACAGTGGTTTCACTGAAATTGGTTTCAGTGAAATGACACTGTTCCCTGCTATACTACCTCTTTTCAGCTTTGGCTTCGTTGATAATGCTGCAGTATCTTGCCTTCAGACGATGGTACATTGCATGTGTCCTCCTCTTGCCACTTCAGTTATCCCTGATGCATGATTTCAGGGTGTGGTGCTCTTTGGAGAGGCCACTAAGGACAGACATGATAGAGGACTTCCAAATAGAGGTGAAGCATATGTGCTGTTGCAAACAAGTACAGTTCTCCATCTGTCCCTTCTTTCTGTAACAGACCCTTCTAACTTCCCATGAAGAACAAGGACAGACAGAGGCAGGTGATTCTGCCTTTTATAGGACTGTTTACAGAGTTGCTCTGTTTAACTTGCCTCAGACCTCACTATCTGCCAGGACTGCCTATGTGAGAATGGAACTCACCTCAGCCTGAAGAGCAGTCACACAAGACATGTGGGTTCTCATTTTGCTGAAACAGACCATGCTCTGAAACTGCTAGGCTTGCTTCCTCAAAGTCTTCCCTGGCAGATCATCTGGTGTCTGATGAGCAACTGGCATAAGCTCAATGTTTCTTACACAGAATAATGTTTCACCCTGTTTCCCATCAGAACAAGAAAGCAGATTCTACCCAAACCTCTTCCCACAGCCGTAGGAGTTGGGGGTGACCCATTCTGGACATCTGAAACTTCGGCTTTCACATTCTGAATGTGAGTCTCTGCATAGTCACTTTTCTTTCCCTTTATACTGCAGCTGCTGTATTGGGGAAAGAGGACTTCTGGTTTGGTTTCCTTAACTCATTGATACCTAATTAATTAACTGCTGGTAAGCATTTTTTCATTAAATATGATGGCTGTTTGTAAACATCTATGCAATTGAGAACCCCACAGGAACTTTCTGCAATTTGCCTTTGGTATGGTTCATTTCCATCACAGGGTGTTTCTCTCTGTCTTTTCCTTAGCCCAGAAAGTTTTCAAAAATGCTGACAGTGACTGTGCTGTTGCAATAAAAGGGCCTTCTTATATGGCACCCCTTGCCTCTGAATTCCCTTTATTTAGCTCTGGTGTGGGTATTGGCCTTGACTGCATTCAGAGGATTCAGTTGAAAAGAGTCTTTTATTGGGCAGAACTGGATAGCTACAAGTGTCATAGATACATATCATGGCCAAGATGCTTCAGAGTTTGCTGGTGGTTATTGTGTAAGCCTCCCCTTGGTACACCCACGCATAACTGTTATTCAGGGGGGATGCATTACCTCTGGCTGCAGATTGTTTATCCTTTCTCACAACTACTTCTGTTGTAGAATACTTACCATCAGTCTGTGGACACGCAAATTTCTATCACTCTGGAAATATGGGTTCTGTTTTTTCATCAATTACTTCCTTGTTCATTTTGGTGTATGCAACATCGGTGAGTTGAGGAGCTCATTTTGTGTCAGTTAATTTTTTTTTTTTTTTTTTGCTCAGGACTGTGCCCTGTGGTTCGTCTACCTTCTTCCATGTGGTTCATTTATTCTGGAGTAACAGAAGTCAGGTATTCCCATGCTTGGGGAGAGTCCGAAGGCCCATTCATGCCTACCTTAGAATCCTTATCAGCCCTCCATTTCCTTACATAAGTTGGGTGGTAGGAAACAGGCCAACTTGATGGTCCTGGGAAGCAGCCTACCCTCTACCCTTGGAAGCACCCCCTATCCCCTTGGTGCCTCCTTCAAGCCCAAAGTATATGCCTTCCTAGAGGAAGCATGCCTCAGCATGACCATTCCTCCTCATCTGAATAGTGCAAAAGCACTATGGCAGTGAATGCTTATTGACTTGGAGCTCTACTAGTGGTCCTACTAAGCATCACCCATTTTGAGAGACACTGCTCCCTCCCCCAGGATTGGTGAGCTGGCAAAGGCTGCTCATTCCAGTCTTCCCCAGCCAGCTCCTATAAACATCTGAGGTGCTAACTGAACCCAGGTTGTCTGCAAGGTAGTCAGGACTTTCTCCCTAAATGCCATGGAAATAGCTTCATTTTGGGATCTTTTTTGTCCAGCTATGTGGAGCAGGTTTGAGAAGCAGTTATGCATTTGCTTTTTGGAATTATAGACACAGTGCCTGGTGGACCTTGTGAAGTTTGAGCCCTTTCTGTTTAGGCTGGACATCCAACCAGTCATCTGTTATGTAAACTAGCACTGGAGTGCGCACTTCTTCAGTCTCTACAAGGAAGCAATGAGAATTTTTCAGAGGGCCACCAAACAAGGTATTTCCCTGATGGCAGTCCATTCTTCAGGAAAATGGACTGCCACCAAACAAGGGATTTTCCTGGTGGCAGTCCATTTTCCTGAAGAATCATTTGTTATTACAGGTGCACTAATTCACAGCTGAAGCCTTTTTTAGAGCTTTAGATTCTTTGCAGGTGAGCTCATGTGGTTTTCAGGGCATCAAACACCTGGAGGGTGATCTGCTTGGTACTCAGAAGAATGCAGTCATACCCATGTTTTGCTGCCTTATGTTCTCCTTTTAATAATGGGTTGTTTATGTAGTCCTTCTCTGCGTTTATACTAATCCTTCATCTTTTCATAAAGTTCAGAGAAGTGGGTCAACGGTTAATCCTTGTGATACCTTGATGGCCTGGGATGATTTGTTCCTAGACTATTTGGCTTCTTGTCTGACCCAAGACCATTTTATTGCTGTAAGTGGGTGCCATCCTTCCTTTGTGGCAGGATAACCACCCACCCACAGCTTGGAGTCCAGTTCTCTGCCACCCAGGACCTGCCAGTGGAGATGTATAAGTTGTTGGAAGCTACCAGGAAACCTTGCACAAAGAACATATACTTCAACAGACGGGAGCAGTTCTCCATTTAGATGAAGAGGTATCCCCTGTCCTTCTCTACCTTCCCCATTCAATGCACTTAGAACTTCGCTACATCTATTTCCACCACCTGTTATTCTGGGCCTAAGTTATTCCATGGTCAAGGTTTATGCACCTGCCATTTTATAGATCATTATGATCTTATGGAAGGAAGAACTTTGTCTCAGAATTGACTGGATAAAAATTTTTTTAAAGGAGCCGGCCATACCTTTATTCTCTGCCATTAGTGAAGAACCCTTTCCCCTGCGGGTCTTAAATTTCATGGCTAATATGCTCATCTGTCTAATCTTTGAGCCAGCTGGCTTGTAAGTTAATAAGTTCTTAATTAGCTGGAACTGATCTGTAATGGCAACAGTACTGTTCAAGTATAGCCAATGCTCAGACAAGTGAGAAAACAATGTTTGTTCAATAATAATTATTTAACAATACATTAAGCACTTTCATCCACCAGAAAGTGGACTTCATCAGAACACTGAATGCACTAAATCAGTTAGTATTTAAAACTTTTTTGGCACCAATGTAGCGCTCCATTAACTCAGTTAAAGTGACAAGTGCTCATAGTTCATTCATTCAGTATTTCCTGTAACTACAACAAAATTTCATAACTGTGTAATTTGATAACCATAACTTTAAAAACTAAATTCCTGCCCAAAAACTTCAGAAGGTTGTGTTCAGATAACTGACATTTTGGATAATCTACATTTGGATAATTGACTCTCTACTGTATTATTTTCCTTAAAGGTGTGCATCCAGAATCCCAATCTCTTCTTGTTTCTTGAACTCCCCCTCTTTCATCATCATCCTTTCTACTTTGAATTATAGTTTTCTGTTTGTGGTATGAATAGGAGCCTTAACTGTCTTTCTCTGAAATACCCCTTCAAATCAGGTAATCCCAGTCTGCCCTGTTCTATTGGAAGAATAAGCTTATCCCACTTGACTCTTGCAGTCTTCCCATCCCAGATAAAATCCTTCATCTCTTTATTAATTGCTATCCACAACTTCACCTCTGGTTAATAAAAATATGTTTGACCTATGTATAAGACTAAATGGACTTAAAACATTTTAACTACTTGTATCTTACTATCGATATCCATATAACAGAGCTTCCATTTTCTCAGTTTTAGTATTATCTTTTGTTTAGTCTCTTCCCACATATCCTTAGCTGACACATCAGAATCATTTTTAATCCATAATCCAAAATACTTTGTTTTATCATGTCCCCATAAATATGGATATTGCTAAACCAATTTGTGTATGGGTACATAATTTACTGCTATTGCCTTTGTTTAAGCTTCATTAATTTTGTACCCGGAAAAGATTTGAAACTGACTCAAAATGTTACACAGCACTGTCATTTCCCTTTCTGGTTTTGTCAGATATAAAATAATGTCATCTGCAAATAGAGCAGTTTTTCTTTACTACCATACCAATTATATCCCTAAATTTCTGAGTCCTTCATTTTCTTTACCAATGGTTCTAAATAAAATGCAGATAACAAAGGAGAGAGAGGACACCCATGCCTGGTTCCTCTGCATAAACAGAAGTTATCAGAGAAGACCCCACCCACTTTAATTTTCGCCTCCAATCCCTTTTATATCCTTGTAATCAACCTTATAATTTTATCAGTGAATGCAAATGCTTCCATTGCTCTGCTCATAAAGTCTCAGCTCACTCTGTCAAATGCTTTCTCTGCATCAAGACCCACCAACAACAGTAATATCTTCTTACATTATGCTTTGCTCTGGATCATTGGTGTTCTGTTAATGTTGTCAGCTGTTTGCCTTCCTTCCATAAAGCTACATTGATCCATATCTATCAATGTTGGCATCACGTTTGTCATTCTTTTAGCCATTATAGACATAAACACTTTATAATCATGGTTTAGTACTGAGATGGGCCTGTATAAAGCTGGATCTAATGGATCTTTACCCTATTACAGCTACCACTGCTTTCTTTCAGGATGCTGGTACTTCTCCTCCTCTTAAAATGCTGGTAAACAAAACCTTCCAGAACATTATCATTTTTTCCCTCCTAGCTTCCAAACTTCCACAGGAATTCCTGAGGACTTTCTTGTTGATTGATTACACTTCACCATTTTTATCTCATCTGCTCCTATCCTGTTATTAATTGAGCCTCCTCTACCTCTAACCTTAGTTCTTACATTCCCTGTTGTTCCCCTTCTTGTGGATGGGTACGATGATGGCCTCTTTCCATGTGGATGGTATCTGTTCCGTAAGCCATAATAACTCGACCTGATCTACTCCTGGCGCCTTTCTGTCTCTCAGAGTTCTGATAGCTAATTTCACCTCTTCAACTTTTGGCTTTGCTTCAGTCATTGGGGCCTCAGGGAGATCGATGGATGGCAGATCAACCATTTGTCCATGAAGTGGGTCATGGTTGTAAAGCTCTTGAAATAATTCCCTCCAACATTTCAGGCATTCACAAGGTGAATGCTTTTTTGATGATGTTGCTGGTGGATTTGGTCTTCCCACTCAGTCGTTTGAGGGTGTTGTACACTGTGCGATACTTGTGTCTGGATGCTGCCTCCTCAAGGTCAGCTGCCACCTGGTTCCAATATGCTTCCCTTTCTGCTTTCAGCCACTGGTGAACTTCTCAATTGAGCTGCTGGTATCATTCATAGCTGACCAGCTTCACCTGCTTCCACTGGGCTATGAGATCCAGGCACTTATCAGATATCTATGATTGCATTCATAGGAAGTTACTAGGCTATTGGCCCTGAGGCCCTTGCAAGCCTAGCCAAGAATATAACCCCTGTTCTAACAAGTCAACATCCTACCCCACTGTCCAGTAGGGACATAGGTGGAATCCCAGGGGTGTATTTTCTGTTCCCCATCCAGTTGTCCAGGTTGCACTTAAAAAGGTTTAATGAGGTATTCTGCTTTACGTGGAGAGGGAGTATAGTCCACAAAAGAGGGAGCCTCTGGGACATAAATGTGTCCTGGCAACAAGTCCTATTGATGTCACAGACCAAGTTGAGGTCTCGTGTATGGGTTACTCGAGCGGAGCTTGACTTGCAGATATGCAGCAGTCCCATCACGGCGGGGTCTGAGATTGGTTTGTATGCCAGACAGAGGTCACTTCTGAGTAGTCTGTAGGAGAGTGAGTAGAGGGACAGGGCTTTTAGCCTATCTGTGTAGGGTAGATGTTTGAGGCCCTGGATCCCTAGAAATAAGGGGAGGGGCCAGGAATTGGAGGGGACAGAGGAGTGAAGTTTTCACTGAAACTGTCTGCCAGCAGGCTGGCTATATCTACAGGGTTTTGTGTATGTGGTGTCCTTGACCACCAGTTCTGAGCAGATCTGGGTGCTTCCCTTGAGATTGCAGACATATGTGAAGAAAGCCTTATGATTGTCTTTAGAAGATGTGGCCAGTTTGGACTTGAAGTTTGCTTTGGAGGATTTCACTGGTGCTCTTATTTGCTTGTTCAGGCTAAGGAGAGATTGCTTCCAATTAGACACCTGCTCCTTCTTGATCATGGACAGCAATTTTTTTCCTTTTATTATAGAGTTTATTTATTGTAGATGTCCACCAGACACATTTACTCTTGCTTGAGGAGGATGATTTCATCCTGTCTGGTACTCCTGATTCCATGCAGCTATATAAATGCTGATATAATACTTTGGTGTAAGTTTGGACATATGTTCCAGTTTTTATGGAGGGGGAGGTGGCTGTGAAGCTGTTTATACCTTCCCTCAAGAGGTTGTAATCAGCTTTGGAGAAGTTTTTTTGTTTGACCCCCAGCTGGGGGGGGGGGGGGGTCAGAGGAGATGGTGACTTCGAAAGTGACTACTTTGTGGTCAGATCTTTCCAGGGATGATGACACTGTAGGGATGTTGCAGTGGTTACTCATGCTGGTTAATACCAAGTCCAAGATATTTTCACCTCTTGTGGGGATGTCAACCAACTGGTCCAAGGCATTTGCATTGACTAAATCAAGGAATCTCTGGTTATTTATGTTTTGGCATGAGTATTTCTTCCAATCTATGGTTGGATAGTAACAGTTACCCAGGATCAGGGTAAAGGGTTGAATCTTGAGGGATTTGAAGAGGTCCAGATAGGTGGAGTGGGCATCTTGAGTCAGAGTTGGAGGCCTGTAGCTAGCTATGATTTGAATAGGGGTAATTTGTTAACTGCATCTAGAGTATTTCCTGTGCATCATTCTGTCTGACCAGCCTAGTATGTCTTTTATATATATTGCAGCTCCACCTCCATTTGTTTTGCTGCCCACGGCTTGGAGTCTGAATGAATGATAGGATGAGTAACCTGGTATGGCTGGGGTGCTCTGCACAGGTTTGAGCTAGGTTTCTGTGACTGCGCAAATGTCAGCTTCTTCCAGGGTTAAGAATGCTTGCAATAAGTGCAGTTTCATGTTTAGACTCCTAGTGTTTAGCAGCATAACCTTTAATTTGTTTTGATGAAATTTTCATGTTGGTAGATGTTCATCGTGTTTCACTGTTGCAGTTATCCTGCTGGCAGGCTACCCGCAGTCGGCCTGAATTCCAAAGTCTTGGTCTGGCGTCAGTTGCCATCACCTCTTCCCTGACGTCAGTGCTACAGGGGTATAAAAGATGCAGCTGACGCCATTTTCTTCTGTCTTTCTTGCTGCACGGTGCCCAAAGCAGAAGCAGTTCACAAGTGCCGGTCGGCCGACTCCTGAGATTTTCATGTTCAAATTTCAGATCCGAGTCTTCATTTAGAGCTAAGTACCCCATTGGGGAAATGTTTTTCTTGCTCCAGACCGATGTCAGAAAAAGTTAATAATTGTATTTCTTGTGGGAAGCAAATACCTCATAAGGACTTCCATTCTTATTGTATTCCTTGCCTAGGCCCTGATCACAACGTAGCTAATTGCAGATTTTGTGCTAGATTTAACCAATGCACTATTAAGCGTCGGTACGATTTTGCATTTCATTACTTTGGCCGAAGATTTAATTACATGATGTCGTCGGATAGCCATCCGACTACCGCAATTCACAAGAAACTCAAGGAAAAGGAAAAGGACAGGCATCCAAGGTCCAAAATTGACGACGAGGCTTCTTCTAAGCCAGTCGCCGGTTCGCCGGTTTTCAATGAGGCGCTTTCGTAGCCCCTGACACCCGCTACCTCAGAGCCGCAGGCCGCTTCCGACTCCCACGTGGAGCAGACTAGGCCTCTGGAAACTCAAGGTATTAGACACTTGGAAAATATTCCCTCAGATGGGTCCGGAGCCGCTGAGCAGGCATCGGCTTCTGAGGGTGTTTTCAGGCCTACACAGTTATATATAAAACCGACTACAGCTTCAAAGGCAAAGACTAAAGCAACACTAAAGACAAAGAAACAAGTGCAGCAAGCCCATGGACAGGCCTCCATGCCTAAAAAACAGATGCTCAAAATGGCCGAAGACCTAATTACTTTTTATCAGGGGTTCCCATCCCCCTTCTGAGAAGAGGCCTAAGCAAGAGACAGAATATGAATCTTCAGATCAGGTTTCCATTTCCTCTGTCTCCTCTTCTGACCAAGAATACTCTCTCCCTCCCTATGAGGATTCCTATGCTGAAGAATCTATCCCTTCAGCCTCCCCTCCTGAGGATTATTCTTTTGGGGAAACCCTGCATACCATGAGGGAGCACTTCCACTGGGAGAGCCAAGACTACTCAGAATCTAAGAAAAGGCTTAGAGATTTTCTTTTACTACCTCAGCACAGGCCTCTTGCTATCCCTCCTGTTTTAGACATTGTAGATGATGTATTTTCAGAGTCCGGCCTGTCCCCTGACTCTTTACCCCCTGCACCTGTTAAGCCAGACAGATACTACAGGGTTCCAGATTTACATAAATGTCTTTATAAAAACCCTGCTGCTGATCCAGAAACTAGTTCTCAGTGTCCCAAAGGGGTCAAGGCTTCCACTGCAAAAAACCCTATCCCCTCTGATAGGGATTCAAGGGCACTGGGCAGATGGGGGGAAAAGGTTTACACTTTTGCTACCTTGGCTGTGAGGGCTTTAAATTGTCATTTTCATATGCTTAAATATCAGCAATACTTATTGTCACTGCTTAAACAGAAAATGTTAACAAATTCTGAATGTGCAGAAAACAAGGAAATGCAGGATTTATTGCATGCAACTGAACAAGTGGGAAAGCATACTTTGCAATGTGGTTTTGATTCTCTGGAGGCCTCTTGCAGGGCCGCTGTTATGGGATCTGTCATTAGGCGACATGCTTGGTTAAAGGAACAGAATCTGCCTGATCATGTTAAAGCAAAATTATTAGATGCTCCATTGCAGCATGATACTTTGTTTGGTGTTAAAGCAGAAGAGGTTTTGAAGAAAATGGAGGACAAAGCGAAATCTATGCAGACAGTTAAGGATTTCTTACAGGTGCAGCCACCCAGATTTAGCAGGAACTGGCCTACAAAGAATTGGTCCTTTCCATTGTCAGACAGGCCACAAAGAGGCAGATACAGACACCCCAGAGGCAGATCCCAGCCCCAAGGCTCGTACAGGCCTAAACAATGGGGTGCTTCAACCTCCAAAAGCGGGGAAGACAAAATCACAGCTATACAGGAAACAGTCCCTATGACTTTCCTCTGCCAGAACCAAGCACTTATCTTTTGGCAGCCCCCTTAGGGGGAAAACTAGCACTTTTTTCACAAAATTGGCACATGATCACCCAGGACAAATGGGTCTTGAACATAGTGTCTCAGGGCTATAGGTTCCACTTTCACACCCTGCCAAGGGCAAAAGGTATGCCAGACCTGCCACACATCAATGAGCAGAGGCACAAAAGCAAGTTTCATCCCTCAGGGACATGGGGGCCATTCAGCGAGTACCACAACAAGAGCAGGGACAAGGATTTTACTCAAGACTTTTCTTGGTACCCAGAAAGGACAAAGCCTGGAGACCAATACTGGACCTATCTATTCTAAACACATTTCTGGACGTTCTAAAATTCAAAATGTTGACTCTGCAGCAGCTACTGTCCATGCTGGGCAAGAAGGCTTGGCTTGTAACTTTGGACCTAAAAGAGGCATACCTGCATGTCCCGGACAATCTTGCAGAAGATACCTCAGATTCATAGCTGGCTCAATGCACTACCAATTCTCTGCACTGCCCTTTGGCTTTTCTACTGCACCCAGGGTCTTCACAAAATGCCTGGCACCAGTAATTGCATTTTGCAGACAAAGAGGAATTCAAATATATCCTTACTTGGACGACTGCCTTATTCAAGCAGAGAACAAGGACATTCTACTAAAGCATCTGGCGTTTGTAAAAAGATTACTAATTTGCCTAGGGTGCACAGTAAATGAAAAGAAATCAAAACTAGTACCCTCTCAAGAGATAATATTCCTTGGTGCAAGCTTAAATACAACTGCCCAGATGGTTTTTCTCACACCAGACAAACAAAGGCAACTGACTTCTTACTTCAAAATGTTGGCAACAAAGACCCAGTTATCTGCAAGAAAAATTCTGCAGGCTTTGGGCTTCATGGCATCCTGCATTCTGCTAATTCCATATGCCAGACTGCAAATGAGGAAACTACAATGGTATCTAAAAAGAGTTTGGACTCAACATTGCTACAGCCTGGAAACATTAATTACCCTCATTCCCTGCCTGCAACAGGAATTTCGATGGTGGGCACAGGCCTGTCATCACAACAAGGGACAGCCATTCACTTTACCCACAGCCAGGCAGACACTAACAACAGATGCATCAGATTATGCCTGGGGGGCCCACATGGCAGGAAAATGTATTCAGGGCACATGGCCCGCAAGCCAGATGCATCTTCATATCAATCAAAAAGAGATGCTAGCTGTTCAGAATGCCCTGACAGCTTTCAAGGATCTACTTCATCCAGGACAACTACTGATAAAGACGGACAATACTACAGTCATGTGGTACATAAACAAGCAGGGAGGCACACATTCCTACCCCCTCTGCAGACAAGCCATGACTTTGTGGGACACAGCATTGACTTATCAAGTTCACCTGCAAGCACAATTCCTGCCAGGAAAAATAAATACTCTGGCAGACGAACTAAACAGAAACCTCATGGATCCCCACGAGTGGAAACTGGATTCACAAGTCTTCAGCACAATAACAAGGAAATGGGGATGCCCAGATATAGATCTATTTGCCTCCCCTCACAACTGCCAACTACAGAGATTCTGCACAAGGACTTATCACGAGCAAGCATGGAAAGTGGATGCTTTATCCTTCAGCTAGAAACACCTAACAGTATATGCCTTTCCTCCCCTGCCTCTCCTTCCTAAAGGTTAGACAAGAGAAGCCAAAAAATGATACTGATTGCCCCAGACTGGCCACGCCAGCACTGGTACCCAGTCCTAAAGAACTTGTCTCAAGGTCCAGCCTGGACATTGCCTCAAATTTCTCACTTACTGACCCAACAAAACAATCAGATCCTGCACAGCCAACTCAGGACCTTAAATCTGGCAGCATGGCAGATAATGTAGCCATTCAGAACACTCCTCTCTCCAAAGCTGTGATGGATGTTATTTTGGAGGCCAGGAGGCCCAGTACCAGAAAATCTCCAAAGCTGTGATGGATGTTATTTTGGAGGCCAGGAGGCCCAGTACCAGAAAATCTTATGCAGAAAAATGGAAGAGATTCTGTGCTTGAAACCAGGAACAAGGAATTGACACGTTTATACCAAATATTCCTCAGATTTTACAATACTTAACTGAGATGCTGGACTAAGGCCTATCCTTTTCATCAATTAAGATTCATGCCTCTGCCATTTCAGCCCATTACAATACAGAACCACCTATCTTTTCTCATCCTTTAGTAAGGCAGTACCTCAGAGGAGCCAAAAACATAAGACCTCCAAGGAGAGCACCAATACCTGCATGGGACCTCAATTATGTCTTGGAAAAACTCACACTGCCTCCTTTTGAGCCAGCCTCAACAGCTGATATAAAATTCTTATCCTGGAAAACAGCTCTGCTCCTAGCAATAACCTCTGTAAGATGAGTCTCGGAGTTACAGGCACTCATGGTTGTGGAACCTTTTATCATTTTCCATCCAGACAGGGTTTTTCTGAGGACGAACCTGACATTTATGCCTAAGGTACTGTCCAGTGTGGCCCTTAACCAAACCATTCACTTGCCTACCTTTTATCCAAACCCACAGATCAAGGGTGAGAGACTTCTGCATTCTTTAGACATACACAGACAGGTATGCTTCTACTTGGACAGAACTAAAGCTTTCAGAAAGACTGAGCAACTTTTAGTGGCATATGCTGCAGGATCACAAGGAAAGGCTGTCTCAAAACAGACTATTTCAAAATGGATAGGCCATTGCATTCATTTCTGCTACTCACAGCATGACCAATCAGTGCCTAAGGGCATTAGGCCACATTCAACCAGAGCAGCAGCCACTTCAGCAGCCTTCCTCAGAGGAGTACCAACCAAAGGTATCTTAGAGGCTGCAACTTGGAGTTCAGTGCATACTTTTACAAAGCACTACCACTTACCTCTCTACTCTAAATCCAGGGCAGGCTTTGCCACTGCAGTTCTGCAGGGCCTCATAGCCTCTCCTAATCCTATTTAGCCCAGCCACCCATCCTCAGCTTTGGGATTCAACCCAAGAGTAATGACTACAACAGTGAAACACGATGAACATAGTACAGTTGTGTACCTACCATAAATGTAGATGTTCCAGTGAATTCACTGTTGCAGTCCAGGTTACCCCCCCCCCACCATCCCCCTTTCTTTTGCTGGGCCTTATCTGTACTTCTCTAGTCTATACAATCTATGTGGTGTATTTGCTTGTAGATGAAGGAGATGTTTACTTTAGTGCATGCATGTTTATTGGCATAATTTATTTAGCCTACCCTTTTGGGGGGGCACCTGACATCTGGGGCAAGAAAAACTGAAGAAAATGGCGTTGGCTGCATCTTTTATACCCCTGGCACACTGACGTCAGGGAAGAGGTGACAGCAACCGACGCCGGACCAAGACTTTGGAATTCAGGCCGACTGCGGATAGCCTGCCAGCAGGATAATCCAAGAGTAATGACTGCAACAGTGAATACACTCGAACATCTACATTTATGGTAGGTACACAACTGTACTATTTGACCTCACGGCATTGCCTAAAAGAAGGCACTATGGGGGAGGCAAGAGCCTTTGCCAGGGGCCTGAAGCCCAAGGGAGACAGATACAGGCCATCTTTGGCAAAGCATTATGGCTTGTCAATCATGTCATCCCAGGCTATCGGGTACTGGATCCCCTTTGAATGACACTAGAAACTAAGCCAGTTGTTAAAGCCAATCATCTTCTGTTTGTATTGAGGCATTATTTTGAGTGACGGTAGAATGTTGCTTAAGGCTAGGGACATGCCTGCCTGGGACACATACTCCATGAGCTCGAGCATGTCTCTTCATATAGTCCAGGGAGGTATGACTCAAGACATGCACTCCAACATGGACTATGACAGAGTCATAACAGTACCTGTTGAGAGACTTGAGTCCATTGGTGATATGGCAGATTCTGGCACCCGACAACTAACCATGACTTTCTCCTTATCCAGCCTGGTGAGGGGCACATCTATGTGTCTCATAATGGAGCCTCATGACTAATATGTTGGGTTTATGTTTAGGCCTTAGTGGCTGAGAGACACAGGTGTGTGGACTGTGTGTTGTGTGATGGGCAGTGGAGTTTGCTTGCATTTATGCTTCAGAGGTCTCTTTTGTTTCGGTATACTTTTGTTGAGGGTCTCTGCATATGTGGGAGTGTGTTGTGTAGGTGTGGGTGGTGTTTGAGGTACAGTGTTGATGTTGCCAACCTTCTCAGTGCCAGATATACTGGTTTGTGGGGGAGAGAGCAATGACACTAAGTACTTGATGTATTTGCATCTCTCACAAATTGTGTTCCTAGGTGGTAGTAGTAAAGGGTTGTTCGTGTAAATGAGGCAGTTGCTACACTGTCTCAGGATGCCCATATTGACCAGACTGGCAGGAGAAAATGTACAAAATTGTCCACCCATGTTTGTCAGAAATTGAAAGAGCTAAGAGGGTAAAGGGAGGAAGATCGAGTAGTACTACTAGATGATAACACAAGTGATACTAAGGGAAAACTTGTAGCTGGAATACCTCAAAAAGGGTTAAAAAACATGCAGCTGAAGCTCTGGATGCTGCAGACCTGTGTCTAGATGCTACTCAATTTCAAGGTTAAGAACTCATTAAGAAGAAAACTCACAATAAAGCACGGATTAATCACTTGTAGTCAAAGAATAGAACTCGCAGTATGAAAAAAAATACAGTTAAACAGCAACAAAAGGTAGTAAAATGCAGTTAAACAGTAATGAATTGCAGTAGATAGCAATGAAATATAGTTAATCAGTTGATTGCTTTCAAACAGTAGCTCACAAATCACAACAGTAACAGCACAATAAAGCAGCGATTCAGTAGAATACTGTCATCAATTTAATGAGGCTACCAACAAGCAGTAATAAATATGGCAAACTAAATGCAGGTGAACTCCTAAACGCAAGCAGCAAAATGAAATAGAAAGAGGTACAGTTTTTTTTTTTTGTTTTTTTTTAGTAGAAAGTGAAGAGACAGAAGATAATGAGATAATTCAAGTTTCAGAAGCTAAAGGGGGTGGGCCTTTACTAAGTTCTCACTATAATGAGCTGATGTAATGTGACTGGGGTAGTGTCCAGTATCAACTTTATACTAAAGGCGGGCAACTGAAAGCCTCCAAGACTTAAGGTGGGACAAAAAAAACAGTTGTACAGATTACACAGATGTACAGTAAAACAGAAGTGCAGAAAACAATTGAAAATAAGCAATTCTCTTTTCCAGTATCACAGCACAGCAAATGGCAGAAGGCCTCTCACTGCAGCTTTGAACAGCTTGAGCAAATAAGTACAACTGGTTTAAAACACTGGCTATTAAAGGCAGATAAACAGAAACCAGCTCAGTTATCCAATCAAAAATAACTGTATTGCAGGAATGTGACTGGGGGTAGTGTCCAGTATCAACTTTATACTAAAGGCGGGCAAGTAAGTACAACTTATCTAGAACTACACTGTATCTTTCTGCCACAAAGAAAATAGTTAGGCCTCTGTAGACAAAAGATTTCATTACAAGCTCAAAGATCGCAAACAGTAACAAATAGGTGTTCACCATAAACCCAACACCAGCCTCTCACTTCTCCCCACCAGAAGAGTACAGCATGGGCATAGCGATTTGGCACATTCCATGATGGAGTTTGATATCTGCTTTTCTGCCTCATCCACATCCTCCATTTGGGCCAGTCCTGTGAACTGGTTTGTCAGGGAGATCTGGAATTTCTGTTTGCGGGAGGGGGCCATCAGTTGCTTCTAGTCCAGCCTGGCTGGCGGAGGTGACTTGTGCGCTGCACAGTGTAAGCAAAACTGCACCACAGCACAGATGAGGTAGTGATAGGAGCCACAGTTAGGTCCTAGTATAGCACAGATATCCTTGAGAGATGATTGGAAGTGAGAGTTAACCAGGATGTAGTCTAATGTGGCCGAGTCCTCACCAGATGGGTTTCGCCATGTGGGCTGGTGTTTGTAATGATGCTGGAAATGACTATTTCCCAAAATGAGATAATTTGATGCAGCAAGGGACAGAAGGCACAAGCCATTATCATTCATATTCCTATGGTGAAATTTATCCCAACCAGACTGTGCTCACAGATGTGGAAGTTGAAGTCTCCTGGCAAGATGATCATCTTGTTCTGTGGGATAGAATCCAGTGTGTGTTGGAGGTGGTTGCAGAAGTCATCCTTGGCTGGGTCCAGACTTCTCTGTTGGTGCGTAGATCCACAGAATGTGGGTCTTGATGGTACCTTCGATGGTGAGCACTGCCAGGCAGTCCGATATTGGTTGAAAAGTGATTATGCTTCTTGCAGCCCAGCTGTTCACCATAAACCCAACACCAGCCTCTCGCTTCTCCCCACCAGAATAGTACATCATCATGATTTCATCAGCTGTAGGTGGTTGGATGGTCAGTATTCCAGGTCCAGTGAGTCATAACCACAACACTGCAGCTATCAAAGTTTTGCATTTCATGAGTTCCTTGGCAATGATTTCCTTTTGGTCAATGTGGCTGGTTCAAATGTTCCATCTGGCAATATAGGTTTCCAATTTAGGGTAATGAATTTCCTTCGGCCAGTAGCCCAATTCTCACCAGCACCCTGGATCCCCAATGCTGGCGCATTGGCTGCACCGGATGTGATGGCATGAGCAACTGAGTTTATTCAAATTTCCATCCCATTTCTTACCTGGTTTCCCAATTCTGGTCACTGTAGCAGGGTGACTACCCTCCTCCTTTTGAAACTGGGCTTGGGACTGTCCTTGGCTTAGAGCTACCACAGCATCAGCCATCTCTCCATCATTGGCAAAGCCTTTATGAAGATCATACAGTTCAGGCTGCAAAAACACAGTGAGCAAACCAGCAGGGAAGAACAGGCCAGATTCAGACCAAACAGAGGATACTGTGATCAAATCTTCACCATCCATCAGCTAATAGAAGTAGGAATTTGGTGTGGACAATGTACAGTTATCATCTTTATTTATTCCAAGTCCACATTTGACTGTATCCATTGGCCTGCCCTGTGGAAGACATTGGAGACATGTGTCGAAGAAAATCATCAGATTCTTTCAAACACCTTCTGTAGCATAGCTATTTCCACTCTACATTTTTGCTATAGTTCACTACAGTTTCTTTTTTATTTATCTGTGAGACCATTAATGTTTAAAGACATTACAGAAAGAATCATATTCTTGAAAAATTATTATTCCCACCTTTTATGTAGTACACATTTTTTGTTACATGTCTAGTTCCAGCTTTTGTGTTACATGCATGTACTGTTTGGCAGGGTAATCTTTTATAAAGTTGTTTCTTATCATATCATTTGACCCTGTGTCATACATTACAGAACTGTTTGTTTTATTGAAAACCCTCAAATAAAAATATAAACACACCTCCAATACCCCCTAAACCGTTTTAACTTAATAATAACATATAAAACTATGTACACCTTCAAATACTGAAGTTTTACCCTCCTAACATGCACAAATGTTCCAAACTGACAGCCACACATGCAGATTTGAGATAACCTAATAGAAAGTTATCCATGCTAAGACGCATGGTACAGCCTGTGGTTCTATTAAGTGCTGTCTGGGTTTGTCTTACCTTTATAGCTCTCTCAGCTGGGAAACACTTCAATGCTTCAGAAAACATTTTCTCCAAGCCATTCTCTTTATCAGATTGTCTGCTAGAGACATGAAAATCAGACACAAAACTGCCAAGTATATTTTTATTTCATAGAAAAAAAGCCTTATAATAATCAATATTCTTATTCATTTACTTGCTTTCTCTTAAAGCTTGTTACTAGATTAAGCTAATGACCTTAGCCCAGTCATTCCCTTATGCAAGAATTAGAAAAAGCACACACATTTTTCTTATGTCATGCTCTTTTAACCAGATTTTTTTACATCACAATGCCTACAATTCTTAAAAGTGAACAAGGAGAAAGAGAGAAGGGAGAAAAGTTAAAAAAAAAAAAAAAAAAAAAAGAAAAGAAAAAAACAGGAGCTCCTACTTACTTTAGTATCCCCATTACACTTAAAAATAACTGAAAAACTTTCTAACATGCAAAGAAAACAAAGCACTTTCAAAGCAGTACTATTAAGAAAAAAAATGTGTTTTACTTAGTTAACTTTCTCTCTCTTCTTCCCCTCTTGTGAGTATTTTTCCAAACAGGTATATGCTTTAGAGTTTTCTACAAATTTAACAAAGTCCATTTTTTGTTCTGTCATGTTTCACAAACATAATTATTGCTTTGTAATCCCACATTTGTCAAGTTCGAAGTTAGTGATTTCATTTTGCAAACATTCATGATATGAAGTAGGGCATATGCTTTAGAGTCCCCTACAAGTTTAACAAAGTCCAGTATTTCCAGATTCTCTTCTATTAATGTTCATCTCCATCTCCCAAACCCTGCCTCTGCTTCATTTCTAACATACTCTCAATTCTTCTAGTCAACTCTTGTGCTTTTTTCCCTCTCTCAAGCATTTTTCATTGAAACATTGGAAAAGGTTTCACTGGAAGAATATCTCTATGCTCTTTATTACCAGCAGAACAAAAAGCAGAATCTCCTATTTCACAGCTCACTTTGTGTTGGACAAAGTTTTGTATTTCTTCCTTAGCATGTATGTTTTAAAAAATGATTTTGTTCTTCCAGGGAAAAATATTATGAAAATAACTGGATACAGCAGTTTGAATCTTACGCCTGCTTCTCGACATTCCCTGAATAATAGAACAAGTTTGCTCCTCTTCTGCCTGGTGTACAAAGATTAGTCATTCTCCACAAACACTCTGCTGTCTCCCACTTTTAGTACTTTGTCTTTCTGCCACAGTTTTGTCAGAATCAACTCGTTGTGCTGGCCAGATTGCATCTTTACTATTAAAGTTGTAGGTTGTTTTCTCATAGCTGGTTGTGGAGCATACATAGAATGTGCCCTTTCAATTAACAGTTCCTGTTGTGGAATACCAGGCCAGTTGTTTGTGCTTTCATAAAATTAATACAGTCTGTTTCTTGGGTACAGCAAAAAAAATCTCAGGTTTTCCCTACATGCTCTGTCCTCTAATTCTATTATTCTTTGAAACATCTCTTCTTTTGCAGTCTCATATTCAGCCAGCCTTTTCTTCATTTCAGCCTCTGAGTTTTGCAGTTTTGTCACATTATCTGTTTAAAGCTTCTTCCATTTTCCAGCCTTTTATTGTTTGAGTTGATGTACCCCATCAGTGTTTCATTTATTTTAGTCATGTCTGTGTGCAGTTGCCTTATACTTTCCTCTAGGTTATTGGAAGTCATTTCTGGAGCTTGCACTGCTTTTTTCTGAACAGCTGATGTACTCTTCTCAGTAAGTGTTTTTTCATGGGTCTATATTGAAAGAATGAAAGTTACAAAGTGCAAACGCTCAGATGAGCGAAAATTCCGCAACTCGAAAATGTTATTTTGGGGGGCTGCACCCCCACACCTCCCACTAAATATATATTCCAACTCCGAGATTGCACTACAGTGAAGAAAGGGCAAATATTCTGATCTTCACTGTACTGCGTTAAAAAAAAAACTTCGAGTTGTGGCATTTTTGCTCATCTGAGCGTTTGCACTTTGTAACTTTCATTCTTTCAATATGTAACCATTTTTCATTGCCTTTTGTAGAGGATTTTCCTTCTGGTCCTCTGTATTTCTTTTTCCTGGCATCCAGGCAGTGGACTTACTAGCCAGTTACTGAAAGTTACCCAGAAATTCAGGTCTACTGGCTTTCTCTGCTAATTTTCTAACTGCTACTCAATGTCCAGTCATCGTGGAAGTCCCTACAATGTATCTTTTTGATAAATTTATTTTCAGTCCAGTACAGCCCAGTTTGTAACTACAGGAAATATTGTTATATTCAGTGATAGGGTCTGATATACATTTTGTATAGAGACCAAATTTCCTTAATCTCTTGTTGCAATGTTTTTCTTAAGTTTCCCAAGTTGTTTCATAGCCTTAGTACCTCTGGCCCTCCCACATCTATCAAAGGAATATATATACATATACTAATAACTCCTATGTCTTAGTAGTCTTCAACGTCCTTCAATGCTATATTATATGTCATCTGTCATACAATGTAATAAGAACATAAAATGGGGATTTGTCAGCAAGCAATAATGCCCAACATGGTGTGTGTTACTGTGTAATTAACGCCCACCCAGAGGTGTTATGAGGCCGAATGCCACAGACAGAGGGCCTCTACACTCCTGGAAGGGTGTTCATTAGACATCAACCACACCCTGGAGGGCATTATTGCTCTTAGAGAATAGGCTCCTCTCTGTAAAATTGTGTTTTACTTACTTTTTCTTTTTTTATTACTAATTTTTTAATACGTGTTCCTCCACTTAATGTTTCAAACTTGCTGTAGTATATGTTAGTGGTGTTGGAGGAAGAATTTTGCATCCAAAATATTACACTTTAAAAAATAACCAGGTATTTACTTTATTTTTTGGTCCCTTACTCCTAAATCATTTGGTTGGTTGGCAATCATTGGAGATTGAAGTTACTAAAAAAATGGCAAACGTTTTGAGTTTCAGACTTTTATTTCACACAGAAAATTCATGCTAACACAAATCCTTTACTTAAGCAACTTTGTAATTCTATAATTGTAATAATTAAAATCTGTTTCTGTTTTAGAGCGTTTGTTCCCTTTTATTTTAGGCTTTATCCAGATTTCTTCAGGTGAAAGGTCCAGAGGTATGCAAACCTCTTTACTGCTACTGCTGCTGCCAGTAGTGATGTCACTAACTCACTCTCTCTCACACGCACATACCTCTGCTTCAGAAAATGCAAGCTAATGGAAGCCCTGTTATTCTATCAACTTTCTAAGTTTATAAGAGCAATATTTAAAATCTGTCCCTATTTTCGGTCCTTTGTTCCCCTGTTATTTGTGTGTCTGTCCAGATATCTTGTGCTAAGAGATTGACAGGTATAGTTGAGAGGTACAGAAATGTCTTAACTGATGCTGCCAGGGGAAAGCTCGATTACTGTCACTCTCTCACACTCATAAACACACATGCACGCATTCATGCACACAAGCAGACAGCAATATAAACACACATACAAACACACTTTTTCCTGTTTCATTTATTTTTTGCACTCGCTAAACAGCAAAAGCACTGATTAGCGAGTGTAAAATAACTCAATTGATCTCTGTCTCTTACTCTCATACATGCATACACTCTCACAAACAGACATAAACACACACACACTTTTTTCTTTTAATTTTTTTCTTTTTTATTTTACACTCACTAAACATCTAAAGCGCTGGTTAACCAGCATAAAATAATGCTGGCTTTTAGTTTATTTTTATGTCCAAGCTCCATGGCAGCTTGATTTGCTGGCATGAAGTGGTGGACTAGTTTTTTAGCTGGTATTACTTGTGCATTAATATCCTGCTGGAGAACGTTTGTTCTCCAGTCAGGGTGCTGATGTATACTTTGCCCATTCTGTAAATAATAATAACTTGCAGTTGTTGGTACTTATAACCCAGTAGGATTTGTCCAGTCTACATTTTTTGTAATGTAACAATTCATTCAGCTAAATCTTGTTTGTTAGAAAATGCATGCACAATTTTTACAACATCATTGTGTTTTCTCACCCAGTATTTGTTGTCACTGGGCAGAAGAGCAAACATTTGATTGAATAAGATAGGCCCCTGGACCAAACCCTGCTGTTCACCCAAAGTTAAAGGCAATGTGCATGATTTATCCCCTAAATAACAATGGACTGAGTTTTCCCTGTAAGCCAATAGCCAATCCAGCTAATTAGTATTACTGGAGATTAAGGCATGAATGATTGCTCTGTGGGGAAGAATATCAAAATCTTTTGGCAAACCCAGATATAGACTGTCAGTGAACAGATAAGAGCCTATGATGATAGTGGTGATATCACAGAAGTCATTTAGGCTTGTCAAAGTAGACCTGACTCAGTAAATTCTATTTTTAAAATTAGTTAATGGCGCCATGATACACCTTTCAAAACACTTCCCTAAAATGGGCGTTGGATTATTGGTCTGTAATTTTTGACATCCTGTTTTTGCCCATTTTATATATCAGAGTGGTTTTGGATAACTAAAGTGTTAATGGTGTGATGCCCCTCTTCTGGGCCAGTAATCAAGGAGCCTTTATCCTCACCACTGACACTGGAGAGAGACATTTACTTGGAGCAAAAATAGATACACACAGTATTTCCAGGTGCAGCTGTCTGCACCAAGCACAATATTCCTTAAGAGCTCACAGGGAACAGACACGGTCTGGGGGCTGGGTTTCCCTCTCTCTCTCCAGGCCCTGAGTAAGACTCCCCACTGGAACAGCTGTAGAGCTGAGTCCTTTGCCAAGTGTTCCAAGCCCTCCACTACCCTGTCTGTGAAACCAGTGCTCTGTGTTCCTGACACACACACTGTTTGAGATTTGATTTTCACACACACACCTGGGAAAGGCTGGCACAGATTTACTAGCTCTGCTACCTTTTCCCAGACTATAAGGTAGCTACTGCGACCGGAACACTCCATAGCCAACTACTCTAAAGCTGTTACAAGGGAACCCAGTTATACTGAGTAGAATTAATACTAATACAAATAGTAGTGTCTGACCAATGCAGCAAGTTTTTCAGGAGCGGCCACAGTGTCACCAAATAAATATAAGTACTCTCAAAGGTTAAAATATCCTCTAAATGACCAGCCACAATGAAAAGTTAATATTTTTAGTTATAAATAATAAAAGAATATGAAAATACTAGATATTTATTTACAATAAACACCAGAGTTTCATTACAGGAAATATTAAAAATAACACAGATGGATAGATTCACACAGATACAGAAAAACAGTATGTAACTAATCTCACTATATTTTCCTGCTTGATCTAAAGAATCATGATTCCCTGGTTACTTACAGCAAAGCAAGAATAAATGGATGGGTGATCCTTCTTGGTCAGGTTTCAGAAACAGACTGCCTGAGACTTTTGTCTCATCTAGTATTAAAACATCATTTCAGTGCTGGATTACAGAATGACAGCATATACATTTGGTCATCTGACTCTGGTTTCCGCATTACCCCCTTTACTAGAAATTTAACCAGAATCTAGCACATAGGTCTGTACCATACACACATATAGAACTTTGCCACAATGTGTTATAGCTTCTGGAAGCTATAAAACCATTTCAGACCTTCCACCCTTCCATGGTAGCAATTAGTTCACCGCTAAGGACAATACAGTAGGATTCCTAATCCTGGCTTTCACATACATTTTGTCTCTGGATGCAGTCAGAGCTGTAAGATATAATCTTTATGGCCTAAACCAGGTAATTTAATTTCAGACTATTTTTCAAAATTATCTGGACTGAGATTAACCTTTCCTCTTCCAGTATTCTCTGTTACAATATATTAATTTCAACAGTTACAGTACAGTCTGATATGCAGATGTATTTCTTTTCTGTCCAGCAGGACCCACTGTTGGTACATTTTTAGCACAAGCAGCTTTACAAATACATTTTCAACACAAGCATCTGTACAAAGCAGTTTGATATACAAATGACACATAATTCTTTACAAAACTCCAGATAGCCATGCTCGCATATGTTACACATCCACTGCCCTACATCTCCTGGCATAGCTGGCAGTACCTCACATCATCACACTTGGCCTATGTTAACACAATATTAAAAATATGAAGTGAAGGACATAATTGTTTTACTTAACGTAGTCAGGAGTGAAGATGGAATATTAAAAGGCCCAGCTGACCATTGTCTTATTTTCTTTAAGAAATTTAAGACAGTCTCAGCTGAAATATATGAACACTTATGACCATCCAACTTACTTGATATGAGTAAGAAGCAACATGAACTATTCAAGCTGTAGGTTGATAAATACCTATTAAATTCATTGGTAATAGTTATGAGATCCTACATAATGATATAACTAGGCTTGTTGAATGAGTTACTGAATTAACATATTTATAATTCGTTTTTTTATTATTGTCATTGTTAAGTCTTCTTTTGAATTTTGCCTTTTCTTTTTGTATCAAAGTATTTCACAGTATGTTTAATTTAGCTTTGAATGAATGAGCTGGGTACTTTCTGTACATTTGAATGGTATTTTTTTTATATAAATTGTTTTATTGTTCTGTTATTCTACCAGAAGGGGAAATTGGTGGCTCATGAGATGTGTCTTTTATTTTCCTTTGTGGTTTCAATAGCAGCAGTAAAAATATCCACTAAGGTTACATACCCTTAGTCTTTACTTTCATTTGGGCTTTCAGTGTTACAATCATTGCATCTGATGTGCTATTTTAAAAACTGCAAGTTTATTAGTCCATAATTATACTTACAGATTACATGATGAGTCTGTTTAATACCTTTAATTGCAAAAGTAATTGAACTGTGATAAGAGGCACCCAATGGGATGCATATACCTAAATTAGAAACAACGGTGTCAAGGTTAGTGGCAACAATGTCTAAGATATCACATGTTTTGCCCATTACCAACTAAGACCATGATATGAAATTAAGTCCAGGAATTCTAGCTCAAAATTAGTTTTCCCCTGACATACCAGACCAGTTGATATTAGGATAGTTTAGGTCACCTGTGAGTAGTATGTTGTTGATATTCTTAATTTTAATTAGACCATTAATGTATTCCTTATTGAGGTTCTGAGTTCATACATTGTCTTCTGCAGGTAACAATTAATCAACTGTTTTCAAGATGTAAGCCAATGATGTCCTCTGCAACAGTTTCCAGGTTTAGGTCTATTTGTTTTTAGTTCCAGAAGTAGTAGTATGCAGTAGTAAAAGAACTCCACCTCCCATTAGTGCCTTCAAGTAGGCATCATCTTTGTTGTAATTTTGGAAAATAATCTCTCTGGAGTTCCATGCTTCATTAATTGCTGCAATTGTATAGTTTTCTTGTTGTATTAGACAATAATTTGTATTTTTTTTTTGTTTTTTTGTTTAGGGTTCTAGCATTGCAGGACTACCCCTTTACAGTACAGTTAGCTCTTCTGTTTCCTGTGGAGGTGTCATGTTGCCTAAAAATATTTTACTTATTCAACCATATTAGAATTCAAAAAATTCTTCCCCATAATGGCTTAAATGTGACACTTTTTATGTGAATAGTCTTGTTATGTTTTCTTTCCACCTTTTAAATTAGGATTTTTACAAAACTGACTGTACACAGTTACCTAATTACATGTCTTTAGTATACAGTCATTACAAGTTATTACTGAAGTAATCTCACTGACGACCAACTGAATTTTCATTGTTTTGTTTCTGTTAAGTGAAGGGCATCTAGAAGTTATCTTTTAGAAAACTTTTTTTCTGGTAGTCATTGCATCCACTAAGATGACTTCCACGTTTCAGACTCTGATTTGTTGGAAATCTTCCCTGATATTGCTGTAAGTCTGGGTATTTCATAGGGAATAATCATGTTTTTCTTCTGAAGGTTGTTTCTGAACTGTCACTTTGTCAGTTTATTTATCTTATAATTTCCTTATGGAAGTAGAATCTACTGTGAATGTTGATTAGCCATTAAGATATTACCTCCATAGAGTCAGTATGTGGTCATTTGTGTTCAAAATAAGAGGAATGCAGTTGCTTTGTTTAGAAAGTTTTAATATCAGTAGTATGTTACTTACTTAATAGAACAGCTGTCTCTGTGAGTTTGTGTTCCTCATTTCTGCTAATTATGCAAATCTGGTGTAGTGGCCAGAAGTTACTACTGGGTGACATATTTACAGAGTCCTTCCAGATTTTTTTTTTTTTTTTGTAGCTTTTTAGTCCATCTCTTCATTTCTTAACTAGTTAAGTGGGATAATGCTTAAATACCTTTTTTGATGACCACTGTGTTTTCTCATTTATACCCATTGCATGTTCTTCCTTTTTACATAGATTCATGAGGACCAACAAAAAGAAAAGGCAGCCCGGGATTTTGAACAAGTAAAGCCACAAAAACAATTACAGCAGGGCAGTAGGATACTGCGGTGTGGAAAGTGTAAAGTATTCGCATGCAATATTGATGACATCAGGGTCATAAAGGTAATGCATGACTTAAAATGTGAAAGAATTTTGATTAGCATTATTAGTGTAATTTGTGTTTTCTAAGGCTGTGGCTATAGTTTGATTTGTTTTTAGACTTTTAGTTAAACTGCAGCATTGTGTTTTGTTTTAATTTTTCAGGAGATCCCCCATCCCCAGTGTCTCCCTGAAGATTTTTCTGGTTTCCTTGCCTATCTTCTTGTGTGTTTTTGAGGTTTCACTCTGTCTCTGAGCCTTCATCATTGCAGACCTACCCCTGCCTTGATGATGTCTTCATGGCACCGCCATTATGACATGGAGGACTTTTTCTTACTTAAGCCCCTCCCTGACACACAAGGAGTAGGGATGTTATCATAGCTGATCTTTTCCCTGATGTAGCTGCATCAGTGTTGTTGGCAATACCTTCTTACAGTAAACTTCTTTGATTACATATGTGTGTATTCTCCACTATACTAGATATTAGTTTTTTTTTTTCTTGTCTTAAAATATGCATCCATTGTTTAGCTACTTGAGAACATTCTATTCTGCTTAACTTCTGCCTGAGAAAATTGCATTCTCATTCTCGGAGACTTTCTCATACTTACTTTCTCTTACTCCTCTATCTTCCTACATATCCAACTGACTTGCACCTAGCTTCCTCTCACTACCACGTATACTACTCACTCAGTCTCCTCTCTTACTCATCTATCTTCCCACATATCCAACTGACTTACACCTAGCTACCTCTCACTACCACATATACTACTCACTCAGTCTCCTCTCTTACTCCTCTATCTTCCCACATATCCAACTGACTTACACCTACACTACCACATATACTACTCACTCAGTCTCCTCTCTTACTCCTCTATCTTCCCACATATCCAACTGACTTACACCTAGCTTCCTCTCACTACCACGTATACTACTCACTCAGTCTCCTCTCTTACTCCTCTATCTTCCCACATATCCAACTGACTTATACCTAGCTACCTCTCACTACCACGTATACTACTCACTCAGTCTCCTCTCTTACTCCTCTATCTTCCCACATATCCAACTGACTTACACCTCGCTTCCTTACTACTCACTCAGCCTCCTCTCTTACTCCTCTATCTTCCCCATCCATTCCATTAGCCCTTCTAGCTTGTTCCACCTTCATGTGGAACTTCTGCTTTATATCTGTTTGAGTTTAGTGCAATATTTGTATGTAAGATTTAGGTATATCAGTTTAGAACAGTATCCGTTTAAGCTTAGTTCTAGCTGTATGTACATCCTGCCTTTATTCCTAGCCTCTAGCTAAATATTGGTGTATCTGTTCATTACTATGTTTTGTATTGTATGTGTAGCTAATGTTTGCTGCAGTATGTATTATTTGCTATTGTATGTATATTCAGTTGTTCTTCATGTACTCTGCTGCTCATTTACTTTTCTGTGGAGCTTTTCTCCCTCGGGCCTCCACTGAAAAAGGATCTGTGTCCAGTTGGAATTTCCCAGTAAACAAATGTAAATAAATAAATTATATATATAGTCATGCACACACACAGGTATCGTTCTCTTGCATTTTGTTGAATGAACTTTTGGTTGACAAATGCGCCCCCCTGCATAAAGACGAATGTTGTACATCTCAAAGGTATGTTTTGTCAAGCTAGATAAATGGGGTTTGGAAAGGGATGAGACTGTGTCTGTACATGTGTTGTGGTGTTACTGTTAGGATCAGACCTAGGAAAGGAGATACTGTAGATGTTATACATTTGCATGTGAGTGTGTGTATTTTTGGGTTATGGTTTGGATTAGGTAAGGATAGATGTGTGTATTTTAGGGCTAGGGTCAGGATTAGGAAAGATGATAGATGTAGTTTTGGTAGTGTGTGTTGGTCTGTGTTTTATGTGTCCGAGTATGTCCTGTGTTTTGGTAAGGTAAGGTGTAGGTTAGGGTTAGCACATATTGCTAAGATGATGCAGAGGGCCAGAGTTTCCAGAGTGTAATAAATCAGTAAAAAAAAATGTCAACTTAGTTGCATCTCTATTTTTGGACTTATCCAAAGCACCTGTCACAGTATCACATCACCTTCTTAGAGAAATTGACTGCCTTCGATTTCAGCAAGAACACTATTTAATGGATTACCAGCTACCTACACAATAGATCTCTGGCAGTGAGGTGGCAACATACATACTCTACATCCAGTTACTGTAGGAATCCCACAGTTTTTCATATTATGCTCTTTCTGATTAAGTATATTTATGAATGATATGTACAAAACTGCCCAGACACCATGCTGCAATGTATAGATAGCTCCAGTGCCATTTTACACAGGTACAGCACTTAACATACTGCAGAGTGCAGCACTTGCTGCACACAATAGTGAAACATATTTAAATGACTCTCAGATAATGTTAAATACAGTAAATAAGTAAATAACCCTGCTTCCACATGCTTAAATAAAATCTTATGATAGTTTTCAAATCATCACAAAAACTTGGTAAAGTAAGGGAAGTTTGAGGTACGTTTTACACATTGGGGTGCAAAGCAGAGGGGGGAGGGCTTGCCCTCTGCAAAACTATTTATTTGAATTTCTGCTGGTATGCAGTTGCACTAAATGAGTCTTTTTGAGTATCGTAGGAGTGATTGTTTATGCACACTTGTTCTAACCTTACTCAAGGAAACAGTTGTGTGTGTTTCTTATGAACTGGTGTGTTTGAAGGAGTGGAGAGTCTTAGAGGCACAGAATATATATAGTAGTGGTTATTATATGGCCCCATGATTTGATATAGTTCCCTGCTAATAACGCAGGTCAGCCTTTTATTGTTACTTCAGCTGGATGTGCTTGGTCTTTGCCTTAGTGGGTGAGGTCTATTCATCTAGGTACAAATAGTAAGTAGAATTATTTGAAAAAATGGATCCAATATCTTCTGTTTCTCTCAACTTGATGTACTAGTTCACAGCTCTTTCTCAACAATGTCCTCAAAGAGACTGAAAAGTGAGCCTTACAGTTCAGAATGCTTCTGGTTCTTACTTATGAGGTTAAAACAATTGTGTGTAATATATGAAAACAACAACAATGCAAGAACTCCCATAATTAGTAGACAGAGGTAGCCTGTAAATGCTTGACCACCCACGTCCAAGCCTGTATACACCCCTTAAAATAACCTTAGGGTATCAAACTTGTCAGATAAATTTGGGAAGCATGGCCAGGCTTAAAAAAGCCCCCAGGGTCATTAGCCTAGTAATCACCTATGGACCTGTAAGATGGCTTGACACTGATAAACAGGAGAAATTTGGAACAGTGAGGGTGTGGGGGGCAGTAAAGGTTATCAGTGTTGGTAATGTTCAATTACTGGCTAGTAACTACACTGCCTAGATGCCAGCAATGAAGAAATTTGGAGAAAGTAAGACAAACTCAGCCAGAACAAAAGAAGTAAAAACTCTGGCTAGGAAGAATCTTGCATGTGTTCAACAATAAGCAGTTCAAGTTATAGTTTGGGTACAGAGGGTGTAATAATAATTTAGAGAAAAAAACAGTCAAACGTAGTGTTTAATATAAGTGAAACACTGAAAGAATATATATAGTCAAATAGCAAAAGGCTGAAAAAATAAAATAAACTTTAAATATCCATTCAGATAAACTGATAAAACTGCAAAAAACATAGGTTGAAATGAAGAAAAGGCTGACTATGAGACTTCTCATGAAGAGCTGTTTTAAAAAAAATGTAGAGTTAGAAGACAGAGCTCACAGAGAAAATGTGATATTTTCTGTTGTATCAGAGAAACTGGAAGGAACAGCATGTATTCATTTTATGTAAGTAAGGAACGAAATGTATTAATTCCAGAACAGGATTTTTTAATTGAAAGGGCACATAAGAGTGTATTCTACAAACCTGTCCATGAGCAGCAAAACCTGTATTAGTAAAGATGCAATTACACCACCAGAAAATGTTGATCCTGACAAATTTTGGGCAGAAGGAAAAAGTATTGTAAATTGGAGACAGCCCGTTGTTTTTGCAAAGTATTCACTGTACACAAGTCAGAAGAGAAATATGTTTATCCTGGCCATCAGGGAATGCCAAGAGGTAGGTGTGAGAGGCAGTTAGGAAGGACATTACTTACCAAATTCCTTAGGATTTTTTGGCTTAACTGATAATCTTGATCATAGTCTTAAGGGAAGCAAAATTTTGCTGCAACTGTCCTGAATGGCCTAAGTGTGTGCATGTGTGTGTGTGTGTGTGTGTGTGTGTATGTATGTATACTGGCCTGATATCCTGTGGTAATGTATATTCCAGTATTTCATGGTGAGATATTGGATGAATCAACTATTGAGAAGTATTAGATATGTACATTTAATAAAAGCTTGCTAAGGCTGTAATCAAAGTATAAATTAACAGCAGTAAACTGAGTACAGTTTATGCCTGGATATGAGTTATGGCTGCATTGAACACAGATGCAGAAAAATCTGTAGACAGGCTGGTCATTGTCAGTCTTGCAACTCTCCCCTTGTAACATACGCAACTATTCTCATAGCAGATGTGATAAATTACACACCTCACACTTTCTTTTCCATTTTGCATGTACTGTAATCAGCACTGTCACATTGATGTTCCCTAACATAGTCATGCCAGACTTGTCCCACCTCATCTCTGTGTCCAGCCCTCTTGGCAAGATAGCATTCCACATTAGTAGGGTAGTGCAAGATTTCCATAAAGTAGAACATACAGTCCTGGTTGGTACACCACAATACACATCTGCAGTTACTAGTTCTAAATAGTAAAAACTACAAGAAACAGCTAGCCAAGCTAGAGTTTCAGTGCATGATACCTTAACCCTCCTGTAGTAGAGGCTCATAGGATATATGCAAATGACCCCTTTTGGACATCAAGTATTTCATCAATATGGCTTTTGAATGTCCACAACTTTTACTTTTTCTTTTTAAGTCTTTGTGGATACATTCAGGCCAGTGAAGCCAAACCCCACTTACTAGCTGTAGACATGCATGTTTCAGCCTTCTTATACTAGTTCTTGTAAAGCATAGAATATACACTTCTGTGGTGAACTTTAGTCTCATTAGCATCATTTCATATCCTATCCCTAAATGTGAAAAACTGTTTTCACTGGCAGTCTAGTAGAACCAACCATCACTTAACTTTACTCTGATACACACACACATCTCTGCTTTTTTCATGACACTTCCTTATTTGCTTGAGTGAACGATGAAAGTGCATATTGGTGAAGTGCAAACATTCTGGTGTTTGGCCATCATGGTGTGAGGAGCTGAGGTAAGTATCAATTCACAATTCTCACAATGACATGTAGGGGTTTGGGTGGGTATCCGCGTAGGTCAAAGACTGTGTCCTCTAGACTTCAAGGGAATATTTATTTTTCTTGTGTTTTATTGGGCTCAAGCACCAATAAATTCAGGTAAATCAGTGAAGACTGCTTATTTAATAATATGCTGGGTTAAGGAGCTGTAGCATTGCAAACAGGAAGTAGAACACTACCTATCAGAGTAGAGTTCATTTTGTATTTTACAGGGATTGTGGAACTGAAGATGGGAGAGATTCAAACTTGGCAAGGTTCTGTTGTAGCTGCTTTTCTGAAAACAAGGATACACTGATGCAGTTTAAGTATTATACCTGGATAACTTTAGTAATATACCTGGCTAGGTTTTCACATGGGGGCGGTGGGATTTCTAGGCTGTGACGCAGGAATATTCACAGCAAATTCCTCATGTGCATGCCTACATTTAACAATAGTGCACATCAGAACATTTGGAAGTATATGAAAATAGATATTTCTGTAAATAAGAAGGTTCCATCCTTGGTCCAAGTTTGTGGATGCATCAGTCCACCTTTCTGAGTTACCTGTATAGCTAATTAGGTACTTATAAAATACATGCAGTTGCTAGAAATGTATGTTGTTCAGTTACAAATACTGAGTGTTAGAATCTTTGTTTTATGTTTTTGATTGTGGAATTCTTTTCCCTTTCGAGTTAAGGATGATGAATGACACATTCAGGGATGCTTTGAAAATGTGTCTACATGACCATGTTTCTTGGAAATGATAACGCTGCGATATCTGAAAGAATGATGGAAAAATGCCACATAGGTCAGCAATACCTCATGGCAGTTTAGCACTTAGATGCTATATGTTCATCATAGAAAGATTGTTGATAGACCAAACTTGTACAGTTTAATGATGGCAATAAAATCAGTGGTAAATGACAAAGTAAAAGGATCCAGCCAGCTGTAAGGCATACAGGGATGAAGTCCTGACCATGCTCCTGATGACCCTGCTTTGGCTATTGAGCCTGGTACTGGAGGAGCCATTTGAGGAGAGATGCAGGTGATGACAGAGGTCAGTGTACGTACTCCAGGAAAGAGGGAATCAGTTTAACTTCTGGTATAGGAGAGCCACGTGGGGAAAGAATCACTTCTGTGCTTCAGTGCACAGCACTCTACAAATCCAGCAAAAATATCTACACTTTGTCTGAGCATTATGGATGTGCAAAAGAGTGCAGACGCAACACAATGGCATAGCCAAGCACTGCACCACAGTTGTCAGCCAAAAGAGCAGTGACTACTTGGAGTTTCTTAAAGTCTAACCTTGATCTAATCCTGTGGCAGAGAGGGGTAATGCTGTGAGCCAATCAATTAATGAATGGAATGATGCAAGTTCTTGAGCTGGAAGAGTGGGAGTGAATAGCTAACACAAGCTTGTCCATTTTGGGGGAGCAGTGATATGGCTCGCTGCATTGCTGATCTCAGCATGACTGCTGAAAGATTTTATGACACAGCTGTCAGGTTGTTGTGGCAACATGTTGCATGTAAGTCAGGAAAGTGTGTGTTTGTTTGTGTGTGTGTGTGTGTGTGTGTGTGTGTGTGTGTGTGTGTGTGTGTGTGTGTGTGTGTGTGCGTGAAAGAACACCTGAGACTTCCTAGACCAGAAGAGTAATTCACCAGCCACTGCAGGGAGGCGTTATGTACTTGGGACAGTGGACCAACATGAACGTAATATAGCCTGTTTCCTAGCACCTCACTGTGGTGTCTTGGTGGGAGACCAAATGGACTCATCAGGCTTTGTTTGAGCAGAGAAAAAATGGGCTGTGGGTCTTCTGTTTTGCTCAGGGAACAAATACACAAGTTGATACGTATGAATACAGTGTTTAGGTCGAAGCCTATCAAAGAACACTGATTCCCTTGTTTTATGATTGTGTCCAGTCACCAACCCAGAGGTTGAAATTATGCTTAAATGTGTACATTTCAGATAACCTACCCCATGTGGATAACCTGTTCTACAATACTTAATTCATGAAGTTATAAAGGATTGTATTAGTCATGTGCTGAAACTCTTCATATGCAACTTTAAGTCATTAGGTTCTGTATTATAACCATGAAAGCTCAGTTTAGCAAATGGCATTTTACATGGAAAATACTGTGCAACGAATTGTTATTGTGAGATCACGGTACAGTGAAGATCAGAAAATTTGCCCTTTCCTCACTATAGTGCAATCTCGGAGTTGCTATATATAATTAGTGGGGGGTGTGGTTGGCTGCGCCCTCCACAAAAGTGAGTTCGACGAATGGCATTTTTGATGTGAAAGCCATTTGCTGAACTGACATTTCATGGTTCTAATATAGACCCAAGTCATTATATCTAAGTATACAACAGGGCTGATATGATTCTATAGTAAATATAACTGGTAAATGTTTTGTCATGAAACACTTTTTTTAAACAAAAAACATCTTTATTAAATTATCACATATGATATAGGCAATCTTACATTTATGTAAGTGAAAACAAACCATACCAATACAATTTCAGTTGCAAACATTATACATTACAGACTATTCTCACACAACCATAGCTGCAAGCATTTTACATCACTTATAATATATCCAGCCTGTCAGACATCACACAGCTCATTCATATCCTGCTTTCTTTTAAACCTAGTTCCTCCTGTGCATGTATTGTACCCACAGTTCCCATTTTTTTCCTGTGTAATTTACTCTTACCGTTTTCTAAATATCCCATTTCCAGTTGTTTTATCTCTGTTATTATATTCATTACGTCTAGTAATGTGGGTTTAGACTTTGATTTCCATTTTCTAGTAATTGCTTTCTTGGCAGCCATCATAATTAGACTCTGTAAGCCCTTACTATGTGTAGGCAATTCTGATTCTGTATCATAGCTAAAAAAATGATTTCCTTAGTTACACCAATTTGCATACCCAGTATCTCTGACAGAGCAGGTTGTGGGGAATCTTTAAAGTCTGCTAACTCATTACATTCCCAGAAAATATGTTCCCAATTATCTTTTTCTTCCCCATCACACCTCCAACTTTTGTTGTCTACCTGAGGAAAATTCTTTGGAGTCTACGTGTGGTATAAAAGTACCTATGTAAACACTTCCAAGCAAAGATCCTAAATCTTCTAGACTTTGTTGCATATTTGGGAGACATACATATATCACCCATTGTTTCTTTGTGAATTGCTTATCCAGTCTATCTTCCCAATCCTTTCTAACCTCCTCTGATTAATTCCTGTAGTTATCATGCAATATTTTAGATGCTCTGCTAATTATTCCTTTCTTAGTGGCAGCTTCTGTTCTAGATTCTATTAAAAACTCTACCAGTGTTGGTTTTCATTTAGGACCCCCCTATTTCTTTCTCTTTGCCTATACTCTGATATCAATCCTTGATGAGGAAGGCAATCTGTAGTCAGCAGACCAAATAAATTCTTGGCATCTTTCCATTTTGTTACCTTTCCCTCTATAGTTATTTGGTCCCAATACCTTAGTTCCTTTGCCAGTTTTCTCCAATAAATTCCATCCCCCTCTTGCCTAGTTTCTGTAATTGCAGTAATCTCTATTGACAGAATCTCCATTCTCCATTCCCATGTTGTCTTAGTTCTTAGAATACTTTCTGCTACTTTATGAATATAATATTCTGTATGATTATTGTTATTCTCCTTAAAGGTCTGCATCCAAAATCCTAGTCTCTCTTTGTTTCTTGAGCTTCCCCCCTGCTTTCATCATCATCTCTTTCCACTTTTGAATTACAGTTTTCTGCTTGTGCTATGTATAGGAGCCCTAAATGTGTTACTTTGAAATACACCTTCCAATCGGGTAATCCCAATCCCCCTTGTTTTATTGTAGGATTCAGCTTATCTCAATTGACTCTTGCCTTCTTCCCCTCCCAGATAAAATCCTTCAGCTCTTTATTAATTGCTATCCACAACAAATGCTGTGGTTGATAAAAAATATGCCTTACCTGTGTATAAGACTAAAGGGACTAAAACATTTTAACTGCTTGTATCTTACTATCGATATCCATATAGCAGAGCTTCCATTTCTCAGGTTTTGTATTATCTTTTAGGTTAATAGGTTCATAGTTGTGTACTATGCTAATGGCCCTGGGGTCTTTACAAGTCCAGCCCTTAGGATTACCATGGCATCGTGCCACCCGACCTTAGTTCCCAGTGCCTCTGTCGAGTAAAGCCACTGGAGTGATCCCTGGGCTGAATTTTCTATTTACTAAACCAGTGGTCTGAGTGCCCAAGATAAAAACTGGTAAACCTGAAGTAAGGCATACATGGAGCTCAGCAAAATGGACAACTGCTTTAATGAACAAGCACAAAAACAATCCACAGCAAGCTAAATCACAGCAGCACAGCAAACGAAATTGCAAAGCACAAGCAACAGCACAATAATGCTGTAAAGTTAAACCACATACGTTTTTGTCACAAAATTGTGACGAAAACGTATGTGGTGTAACTTTACAGCATTATTGTGCTGTTGCTTGTGCTTTGCAATTTCATTTGCTGTGCTGCGCTGCTGTGATTTAGCTTGCTGTGGATTGTTTTTGTGCTTGTTCATTAAAGCAGTTGACCGTTTTGCTGAGCTCCGTGTGTGCCTTACTTTATGAATCTTCTATTTCCCATCCACTCATCAAGATTTCTTTTGAAGAGGGCCAGTGAGGTTCTCTGCTTGACATGTATGGGAAGTCTATTCTATAGCATGAGCAGTCTCTGGGTTGTGAACCTGTCCCTCCAGCATGTTCTGTTGATTGTGGTAATGAGGTTGAGTTCTCTGGAGTGTGTTATACGGAGGGATTGGGATTTCTTTAGATGTTGCATTTCTAACAGAGGTGGGTCAGACATGGCTTTGTAAGTCAAGCAGAGATCGCCTCTAAGTAGGCAATATGAGACCGAGAATAGTTGGAGTTTTTTTAGTCTGTCCATATAGGACAAATGTTTAAGGCCTAGGATCCTCTTTGTGAGGTACTTTTGTGGCCTCTCCAGTTGTTGCAAGTGTTTAATGAGGTACATGCCAAATGGGGCATTGTACTCATTAATTGGCCTAATGAGGGAAGAGTAGAGGGAGACAATGACCTCTTTCTTCCTGGATGCAAAACCCATAGTAATGAGATGTGCCACATAGAAGGACTTTCTGTCCACATTGGCAATGTGCTGGTCAAAAGAGTGGTTGCTGATCTCTTATAATGCCTTCTATGTTCAGTGGACTACCATCGAGGTAGTAATTCATGGGAACCGGATTTTTCCCAAAGGGGATGACGACACATTTTTTGGCATTGAGCTTAAGGCCATGGTTCTGACACCAGTTGTTGGTCTCAGTGAGGCCTTTCTGTAGGATGTCAACATCACTCAGGAGTTAGTAATAGCTCCCAACTTGCAATTGTCTGCGAACTTTGTCAGCCAGAGTCCCTTTGTGTTGGCCTGGACTTCAGAGAAGTAGATACCAAACAGGAGAGGACCCAGGACCGAACCCTGTGGGACTTCACTCATGACTGTTCAGCAGTCTGACTTGGAGTCAGCTACTTTCACACTGTGGATTCTACCTGTGAGCCAGTTTGCAACCCACCTATTGATATAGGGATCGATGCCTAGCTTAGTGAGTTTTTCTATGATTCTGGAGTGTGAATGGTATCAAAGGCCTTGGCCAGATCAATGTAGGCTGTATGAACCACCTTGCCTTCATCCACAGCTCTGGCGACTGACTCAAAGAAGTTGACCAAGTTGAGCAGGCATGATCTACCCTTCACAAAACCAAACTGTGTTGGGATCCAGAGTTTGGAGATTCCCTATATCGTTGTTTATTAGGTACATAATGATGCATTCCATAGCTTTGCATATCAGACTCGTCAGGCTAATGGGGCGATAGCTCCCGGGGTCTGTAGTCAGTCCTCCTTTGTGGAGAGGGATGACTGTAGCAGTGCCCCATTCAGTAGGGACAAAGCCTAAGGTGAGGGTGTGATTGAACAGGGCACACAGGTGAGGTGCCAGTTCACTCTGTAGTTCATGTAGAACACAGACAGGGATATTGTTAGATCCCATAAAAGCTGTATTCTTGGCCTTGGACATTGCTATTTTAACCTGTGCAGCAGTGATACTGGGTGCCTGGCAATCTACTGGTATTACGACTGGTCCCTTGGTGGGGCGTAAAATTGGCACTGAATCTGTCACCCAGTATATTGGCAATATATGTTGGCTCAGTATAGTTTTGTCCATTGTGCAGTAGCACAGAGCAAATTTGGGTATTACAGTGGAGATTCTTTACATAACTATAGAAGGCCTTGTGGTTGTCTTTACTATCTGCTGCAATTCTGTTTCCATAGCTAGCTTTAGAGGATTTGATGAGGGATCTCAACTTTTTGTTGAGGCTGATAAGCAAGTTTTTCCAGTCTTGGGACACCACCTTATTCCGCATCAGTTTCCTTCTCCTGTTGTAGAGTTTGTTTATGGCAGGGGACCACCAGATTGGCTTCCTTTTTTTTGGAGGAGAGCGTCTTGGCTCTGTTGGGTATGGCGAGATCCATGCATTTGTGTACATTTTGTTTATGGGAGGTCTCTTCCCATATATGTGTGTATATCCTTAGCTGCCACACTGGAATCATTTTTAATCCATACTCCTAAATATTTCATTTTATCATGTCCCCATAAATATGGATATTGATGAACCAATTTATGTGCTGCTAGATAATTTACCACTATTGCCTTCGTTTAAACTTCATTAATTTTGTATCCTGAAACATTTAAAACTGTCTCAAAATGTTCCACAACACTATAGTGTCTTGTTTCTGCTTTTGTCAGGTATAAAATATCATCTGCAAATAGGGCCAGCTTTTCCTGGCTACCATACCAATTATATCCTTGAATTTCTGAGTTCCTTGTTTTCTTTGCTAGTGGTTCTAAATATAATGCAAATAACAAAGGGAGGAGAGAGTACTCCCCTGCCTGGTTCCTCTGCTCATGCAGAAATTATTAGAAAGCACAGAGCTCACTTTAATGTTTGCCTCTGATCACTCATATGTATATCCTCCTAATCAACCTTATAATTTTATCAGGGAATACAGATGCTTCCATTACCCTGCTCATAAAGTCCCAGCTTACTCTGTCCAATGCTTTCTCTGCATCAAGACCCACCAACAACTTTTGTATTTTATTACGTTCTGCTTCCCTCTGGGTCATCAATGTTCTGTTAATGTTGTCAAATGTTTGCCTCCCCTCCACAAAACCACACTGACCCAGATGTATCAATTTTGGCATCCTTTTGTCATTCTTTTAGCCATTGTAGACATAAACACATATGGTTTAGTATTGAAATGGGCCTGTATGAAGCTGGATCAGATGGATCTTTACCCTCTTTAGGTATTAAAGCTACCACCACTTTCTTCCAGGATATTGGTACTTCTTCTCCTCTTAAAATACTGTTAAACACAACTTTCCAGATATTTATCATTTTCCCCTCTTAGTTTCCAAACTTCCACAGGAATACATCTATTCTTGGAGACTTACCTGTAGATTGGTTATATATCAACCAACTTCTCCTCTTAAAATACTGTTAAACACAACTTTCCAGATATTTATCATTTTCCCCTCCTAGTTTCCAAACTTCCACAGGAATACATCTATTCTTGGAGACTTACATGTAGATTGGTTATATATCAACAATTTTATCTCCTCTCCTCTTATCGTGTTAGCAATTGAGCATCACCTACCTCTAACCTTGGCATATTTAATTCTTCCATAAAAATTTCCATTTGTACTTTTTTTCATTTCCATATTTATCTGCTTTATACAGACGTTCATAGAATTTCCAAAATATTTCTAATATTTCTACAGAATCCCTTGTTATAGGCTCCTTAAGCTTGGCTTTCTGTTGCCTGAGTCATTGTGCTAAAAGTTTTTGTGCTCCTGAATAATTTCGACTACCCATTCCTTAAATTCCTCTCTCTTCAACAGATAGGTGGGAAAGTGCAAGTGTGGCATTTTTATTTCATTACCTTATATTTTTTAATCATAATTGGTGCATGATCTGAAACAGTGTCTGTATCAAGACATTCAGTTAAATGCACATGTTCCTGTGAAATGTAAATTTTGTGTAGCCTAGCTCAATTTTTGTATCTTGGAGAATAATATGCAAATTCACTCTGAACTAGTACTGAAATCACATCTTCCATACCAAATAGTTTCATAAATTTCTTCAAAAATCTACCATCCTTTGTTACATTTTCCCTTTTTGGCCTCCCACACACATCTTCACTGTTGCAAATCAAATTCCAGTCCCCACCTATAAGTAATATTCCTTGCCGAAAGCTGATTATTTCCCCTAGAATTTTCTTAAGCTTCATTATAGCAGTTTTCAGTAGAATCTAAATAAATGCCACTGTAATCCTCCTCCCTTGCCAGTACCCCCCTTAATACTCCAAATCTACCATTATTATCTTTTTTTCCCTCTTCTATCACCATTGGAGTTCCTCTTGCAATTAATATAAGTACTTCTGTCTTCCTTTGCTCCAGGTATTCTGCTAAATAACCACCCTGAAAACCTTTCTTTATCAAATTCACATGTTCAGTTCTTTTCAAGTGTGTCTCATGTAGCATAACTATTCACACTTTACATTTTTAATATAGATCACTACTCTTTCTTTTTTATGTTTATCTGTGAGACCATTTGACATATAAAGATATTGTAGAAAGCATCATTATATTAAAACGTTACTACCTTTTATGTATAACAGCTTTTTTGTTAAATGCCTATTTCCAGCTTTTGTGTTTCATACATATATCATTTGGCAGGTTAATCTTTTATACAGTTATTTCTTATCATCTCCATTTCAGCCTGTGTCACATCTTACACAACCTTTTGTTTTTTATTGAAAGTCCACAAACAAAAATACAAACACACTCCCAATACCCCCTAAATCTATTAACTTAATGATAACACACAAAATGATGTACAGCTTCAAATTTTGAAGTTCTCCTCTCCTAATAGGAGCAAATGTTCAAAACTAACAGCCACACACAAAGACTTGAGATAACCTAAAATAAAAGTTATCCATGCTAAGACACGTGGTACAGCCTGTGCTTCTACTAAGTGCTGTCTGGCTTTGTCTTATCTTTATAGCTCTCACAGCTGGGAAAACACGTGAATGCTTTCAGAAAACATTTTCTCCAAGCCATTTCTCTTTATCATATGAGAACCAGATACAAAACTGCTAAGCATACATTTGTTTACTAGAAAAAAATCCTTAGAATATTCAATATTTGTTTCATTTACTTACTTTCTCTTAGGACTTGTTGTGACACCCCCTCTCTGAGCCAGTAATCAAGATGCCTGAATCCTCAAAACTGACACTGGAGAGGGACATTCACTTAGAATAAAAATTGATACACCCAGTATTTCCAGATGCAGCTCTCAGCATCAAGCACAGTTTCTCTTAAGAGCACACGGGGAACACACTGAGTCTCGAGGTTAGTTATTCTCACTCTCTCTCTCCAGATCCCTAATAAGACTCCCACTGGCACAGTCCCTGCTTAAAGTAGCTGACACATCCACTGTTTGAGATTTGATTTGCACACACACACCTGGGAAAGGCTGGCACAGATTTACTAGCTATGCCCCCTTCTGCTCAGACTGTAAGGTAGTTACTGCCACCAGACACTCCAAAGCCATGTACTCTAAGGCTCTTATAAGGGTAGCCAGTTCTACTGAGTGAAATGAATATTAATACAAATTATAGTGTTTGGCCAAAGCAGTAAGGCTTTCAGGAGTGGCCACAGTGCATCACCAAATAGATACAGTACTCTCAATGGTCAAAGTATTCTCTACAAGACCAGCCACAATAAAAAGTTTAAATATACGAAAGAACATGAAAATACTAAGCACCCGAGTTTCAATCACAGGAAATATAAAAATAACTCAGATGAATAGAGTCACACACACAGAAAATCAGTACTTAACTAATCTCACTATATTTTACTGACTGATCTAAAGAATTTCTATTCCCTGATTCAGTTACTAGAGCAAAGCAAGATGAGGTAGGTGAGGGGTCCACCTTTGTCAGGTTCCACAAACAGAGTGCTCTGAGATGTCAGTCTCACCTAGTATCAAAATATAATTTTAGTAATGGATTACAAAATGACATCACATACATTTGGTCATCTGACTTCTGGTTCCCATGCTACCTCTTTGGCTAGAAGCTGCCAGGATTTAGCACATATGTGTTACAATACATATCTCAAGTTTGCAACATCTGGAAGCTGTAAAACAATTTTAATACTTCTGCTGATCCTACAGCAACTAACAAACCATGCTTCTTACAGACACTGCATTTCTGGCTTCATTCAAAACTGTGAGATAACATCTTTATGTCCTAAACTCAGTAATTTAATTTCAGAATATTTCCAAAGTCAGGTGGATTGAGATTAACCTCTTGTCTTCCAGTATTCTCTGTTAAAACATATGCATTTAATCAGTTACAATACAGTCAGGACCCACTGATGGTGCATTTTTTAGCAGAAGCAACTTTACAAATACATTTTCAACACAGCACTTGTACAAATCAGTTTGATAGACAAATAATATATAATTATTTACAAAATTCCAGCTAGCTGTGCTGGCATATGTTTCACATCCACTGCCCTACTTCTCTTGGCATAGCTGGCAATACCGTGCATTGTCACACTTGTCACTAGATTAAGCTAATGTCCTCAACCCAGTCATTTCCACATCCAAGAATGAGGAAAAAGCAAACAAATTTTTCTTTTGTCATTCTCTTTTAACCAGATTCTTCTTCTTTTTTTAATATTACAGTGCCTACGTTTCTTAAAACTGAATAAGGAGAAAGAGAAAGTAAGGGAGAAAGAAGAAAAATAAGAGCACCTATTTATATTAGCATGCACATTACACTTATAAATAACTGAGAAAACTTACTTTATAGTATGCAAAGAAAATCATGCAGTATTAAAGTAGGACCATTAAGAAAAAAATAGTTTTACTTACAGTTAACTGTCTCCCTCCTCTTCCCCTCTTCTGAGTATTTTTAAGAACATTAATGACATGAAGTAGAGGCATTTGCTTTAGTCTCCTACAAGTTTAACAAAGTCCAAAAGACATCAATATTTCTAGTTTTTCTTGTTCTGCCATGTTTCACAAGAATAATTATTGCTTTGTAATTCCACATTTGTCATTTTCCAAGTTACTGATTTTATTCTCCAAACAGTAATGATGAAGTAGGGCATGTGCTTTAGCGTTCCCTACAAGTTTAACAAAGTCCAATACTTCCAGATTTTCTTGTTCTATTTATATTCATCTCCATCTCCCAAATTATGTCTCTGCTTCATTTGCAATGTACCCTCAATTCTTTTAGTTGACTCTCTTGTTTTTCTTCCCTCTCTCAATGATTTTTTGTTGAAACATTGGAAAAGGTTTCACTGGCACAATATGTCTGTGGTCTTATTACCAGAAGAACAAGAAGCAGAATCCCCTTCTGTTTCACCGCTCATTTTTGTTGGACACACCTTTGTAGTTTTTCCTTAGCTTGTACTTCATCAACAAATAATTTTGTCCCTCTAGGGAAAAATATAGCTGTGTACAGCAGTTTGAGTTTCATGTCTGCTTCTCAACATTCTTTGAGTAATGGAATACATTTACTCCCCTTCTGCCTGGTGTACAATGAGTAGTCATTCTCTACAAATACTCTGCTGTATCCCACTTTTAATACTTTGTCCTTCTGCCACAGTTTTGTCAGAATTACCTCCTTCTGCTGGTAAGTTTGCATCTTTACTATTAAAGGTCTAGGTTAGAAACATAGCTAGGTTTGGAGCATACATGTGATGTGCCCTTTCAATCAACAATTCCTATTGTGGAATGCCTGTCCAGTTGCTTATTTCTGCTTTCATAAAATTAAAACAGTCTGTTCCTTCCAGCTTCTCTGGTACAGCAGAAAATCTCAGGTTTTCCCCACATGGTGTGTTCTCTAATTCTACTATTTTTTGAAACATCTCTTCTTGTGCAGTCTCCTATTCAGCCAGCCCTTTCTTCATTTCATCTCCTGGGTTTTGCAGTTTTATCACCTTATCTGAGTATCTGTTTAAAGCTTATTCCCTTTTTTCAGCCTTGTATTGTTTGAGTTGATATACTCCATCAGTGTTTTATTTAGTTTAGTCAGGTCTGTGTGCAGTTGCCTAATAATTTCCTCTAGATGACTGGAAGGCATGTCTGGAGCTTGCACTGCTTTTTGCAGAACAGCTGCAGTAGTTTTCCCAGTCAGTGTTTTTTTCATCACCTTTTGTAGCTGATTTTCCTTCAGATCCTCTTTATTTCTTTTTTTCCTGGCATCCAGGCAGTGCACTTACTAGCCAGTTACTGTAATTTACCCAGAAATTTAGGTACACTGGCTTTCTCTGCTAAGTTTCTGTTTTCACACTGGGAGAGCTAGAATTAAGCTGTTACATGCTGTTAAATATGCACTCATAAAACATTTTGTATGCCAATATTAAAAGAAAAGATTAATGTTATTACAGGTGAAATCCAGAAAGAAATCTAAGGTTTGGCTAGAGAAGTCGGAAAAGTGCAAAACAAAAATGTGCTACAACATAGGGCAAAAACATTAAAAAGATTTCTCAAACATGGATTCTGGGAGTTCTTTACCAGTTCTTTCATAACCCAAGGGTGAGGCAGCAGATAGCCTTTGACGTGCCTAGGAAGCCTCTAGCAACTAAGATGTAGAAGGTTAAACTAAAATAGTTCCTTGAATTGTCATTCTGGAGACTGTATTAGAAATTATGCAACCTTACTTTGAAGTTAACTTGTGACTGTTTCTGCCATTTCATATTGAGCTAATCAGAGGAAATCGGAGGAATGGCTCTGAGCTAACGAATCTGAGATATATAACATTAAGTATCCTGTTTTTTTGCTTTTTTCTGAGTTATTTATAGCACTTATTTTACTCAGTGTGTGTGAGGTATTAAGTAGAATTTTCTACAATTGTTAAGCATCTGGTTGGGTTTGTTTGTTCTGATTTCCTGCTAGAAGTGTATCATATAACTTGTTTGCATTTAAAAGCATTTTCTAGAGTCTCCTTGATCCTTTATCTGTTTAAATATTTCTGCAGTTTTTTTTCTACCTAAGTGGTGTTGGTAGTGTAGCATTGTCCATACTCAGGCTTGTGTTTTGGGCCTAGTTGTTTGTTATTAGAGTCTGTGTGTCTGAGCACATGTCCTAGGTCATCATATCTTAGCCAAGACCAGTATAGCATGTCAGTGAGAGTGAATTGTTTGTGGTCATTGGCTGACTGGGGTTGCCTGGACTACGCCTTGGAATAAGCACCTCATTGGTTCTTTCAAGCTTTTTTTAAAGTTGTTTCAGGTTTCAACTTTGTTACTTAGGGGTTGGGAGGGTGGCCTAATGGTTAAGGTGTTTGCCTTGCAAACACAAGGTGCAGGGTTTGAGTCTCACAAGGGATAATTGGCTAAGCTTAAAATGGCTCGCAAGGGCAGTTAGCTTAGTACTAATCTATGAACCTATGAATCTATGAACCTATGGAAAGGCCACAGAAATACCTCAGAAACACGATTACTGGCCTCAAACAGATGCCCTACGCAGACCGTCTCAAAAAAAACCCCAGCTTTACTCTGTCGCATATCGCCTATTCAGAGGCGATCTCTGCCTAACATACAAAGCTATGTCAAACCCAGAGCTGTTGGACATGCTCCACGTAAAGAAATCCCAATCCCTCTGAGCTACACGCTCTAGGGACCTAAACCTTGTCACCACAGTAAACAGAAAATGCTGGCGGGATAGATTACTGTCTCAGAGACTTCCCATACTCTAGAACAAACTACGTAGCTATATCAAAAAAACCTCCTCATTAGCACTCTTCAAGAAAAATCTTGATGATTGGATGGGAGATAGGAAATTCACCCTGTGGATCACTTCTGTGGCTCTGCTTGACAGGGGCACAGGAAAATAATTTTCTTGGGTGGCAAAAGCCAGGGTAGCGTTTGGCTAGGCTTATATAGGCCCTAGGGCCAATAGCCTAGTACCTACCTATGAACCTATAAATTGTAGGTTCTTGGGTAAGAAATTCTATAGTCTGAATCATAGGTGTTAATAGCAAAAGAGATTGTACTGTATCAACCTAAAGATACCCACTTCTTACTTAGGAAAAAAACTAGCTAGTGTCCCCTACTAATTACAGAGTATAGATTACAGAAAACTCGGCAAGGAAATAATTGCTAAGTATGAAGAAAAGGCTCAGATATCAAGGACAACACAGGTTTAAAGTCAGGCTAGACATTTGAAGGTTCCATCTAAATCCTGGAGAAAAAGAATGTGTGCTTAAGTTTCAGTCTTCCTGCACAGTACATTTGTATGCCAATGATGACTTATTTTCTGAATACCGTGGCACTCATCCATAAGATGCTAATTAAGTCTTTTTATCATAAGTGATAAAGAACTGAACATCTAAAATTTTATCTCCTAAAAGGTTATCAGAAATCTAGAATCTGTGGGCAAAGTGCTCCCTGCATTAAAGAATTTCCAGGTTTCATGACAGAAAAATTCTAGAAATCCTGATACACAGCCAACAGCTCACATTTGTTGACCTCCTGGGCAAATCTGTCAGGGAACCTTTTCTGTATTATAACTTGAAATGAGATTGTCTAACGTTGGCTGTATTTACTAATCGGATAACAGCCTGGCAATCCGCTTCCATTCTGTTCTTGCTTAGTAAAGTACATTGATTGTGATGGCTGTTCACAGGGTCACTATAAAAGTCTGCATTGAATAAACAGTAATGAATGACAATGAATAATACAGATAGCTACTATATGTCCTTCTTATTTGTGTGTGTGTAATAGACAAGAATGGCCCAAAATGTTGTGTTAGTAAGAGTACAAGTGACCCATAAATGTAAAACAAAATTGTGTAAGTAATGTCTGTGGCAGTATTATACATAGGTCATTGTAAATAAATAATTTATATAGCAGTTACATTGAGTTGTTAATAATAATAAACAGAGTGATGTTTCTTTAAATGAATTGTGTTTCTACTGAATTGCACTTGTTTCTTTAAAAACAGAAAGATAACTGACTTTAATGAGATCAGTTTTTAATGAGCTAGTGACTATATTATAAAAAGAGCATTCAGAGAAACCTAACTAGTGAACATCTAATTAGATTAAGTCCAGTGTAACAGTTCTGGGAGAATGAGAGAATGGACTAAGCAGTATTGGTGGTGAAACAGTTACACACTTTTGCTGCAGCAGGCTGTGATGTCTATTCTCACACCAGGTAGTTGAATTGCTAACTATGCAGTGCAGAATAAGGGAGATACTGCACTCCTGAGTATGTCATTTTTTTGAATGAGGCACCTAACTGATGTCCCATCTGCTTGAGTTGGTGGTAGTTCAGGTAGATGTAAAAGATCCCATGCTAGCCATTGAAAAGTGTAGAAAAAGTTCCGATTTCTTGGTCAAATTTTCCCTAATAGTATAAATAACACCTCAAAGTCTCCTGTGAAATGAGGCCACTAGCATAGTGGGACTAACGGTCAGTACAAGTACAAAATAAACTACAGTGAAGGAAGTCTTGAATAGAGAAACTGGAAATTGTTCCTGGCAAGGGAATCCAGTCAGACAGACTAACGTAGATTATTTGCTAAACAGCTATATAAGACAAAGCTGAAGGTACTTACTATACGTTTAGTTAAATCACACAAATTTGTTTTTAATTGGAAGTGCATGCATTTAACTTGTACCTAATTTGTATGTAATAAACTGCATTTTTTTATGAGTGCAGGCTTCATCTGCTTTAATCTTCCACAGTACGCATGTATACAGCATTTTATTTATTTTGAAAATGTTTAACTGTGGTAATATACTAATCCACAATGACCTGTTTAAGTCACATCCTGTGAAACAGAAAACAATATCAACACATGAATTACAAAATTAAAGAACAAAATGATATAGTTAAGTGTTGCTGGTATTACATTGCACAGACTACAAAGATTTTTATGCAAGCGTTCCGCGGTATTGGTGCTGCGGTAGCGTTGTCGCCTCAAAGCAAGACGTTGTCCTGTTCGATTCTCAGCTAGAGCGACTTCTGTGGAGACATGCATGAATGGGTGTACCTTCATTGAAGTTTGTGCGTTAGGGCCGGCATCTCAGCACGTAAAAATCAACTGCCAATCATTAGCGGACCGAAGTTCCACTGTGGCGACCCCTAACCGGGAAAAGCTGAAAGACACAGCAACATACTGAATGTTTTCAAGGAACAGCATGTTATATTAAAATGTAAATCAGCCAAAGCAGGGGAGAGAAGAAAAGGCAGCTTGGAGGGCAATATGTAGTAGGCATAGAGGTTAAGGCAGCGAGACTGCCAACGATTTGAGTGTTTAGACATGAAAAATAAAGGTAAAGGTTGAAAAAGAAGGGTTGTGTAACTGCAGGTTTATGAAAGCAGTCAGAGGAGGTTCCGTTTTTTTAAGGTAGTCTGCCAGATTATGCCTAAATTTACTATATATGTTTTCATTACTATTACTGCGTGCCACAGATGTGGTCCAGGAGTTGAAAAGGCATGACTGAAAGGAGAAAATTGTTTAACAGGTGGAGGTAACAGAGGTGCATTACTAGCAGAGGATAAAAGAATGTGTTAAGTGTTTTTAACTCTGTCTGTGGCTGAGAAGGGATGGTATGTTAAGTGTCTGGTGAATAAAAGAGAAAGGAGATCAGTACATTCTTGTATGTGCAACCAGCTGGCATATACAAGGGTTGTTGTGTCTTTCGGCTTTTCCCGGTTAGGGGTCGCCACAGCGGAACTCCGGTCCGCTAATGATTGGTAGTTGATTTTTACGTGCCGATTTACCAGCCTTGACACACAACCTTTAACGAAGGTACGCCCATTCACGCATGTCTCCACACAGAAGATGCTCTAGCTGAGAATCGAACAGGACAGCGTCTTACTGTGAGGCGACAATGCTACCGCAGCACCACCACCACGGGATTCCTTTTGAGAAAGGTAGTATGGTATATTCATTTGGCATATGCAAGGGTGATAAATTAATATACCGTACTACCTTTCTCAAAAGGAACAGTAGATTGGTTTCCTGTTGCAGGCATTACTTTATCAAAAAGAATTTTCTGTCCCAGTAATTGAACAAATTAATTCAGTCAAATTATTTCCTTGGCGCTCTCTATATTTTTTAATCTTTAAATAATTAATGTTCTTTACTACTACTCTTTATTCTACTCTTTATTCTGCGTCTACCTAAAACATACTCCGTTAGTTGGCAGATAAATGCATGTGTGCATTATCATGGTAGTACATTACCGTTGTCTGATTTATAAGGTTGACTTGTATATGCTTATACAAAGAAGAGATTATTTGTCTATCATATTTATCCTCCCCTGGTAGACAATTTATAGTTGAAAGGACTGGTTAGCATATGTACCAGCTGGACAGATAAGAGTAAGCCGTGCATATACCTACCTTGGTGGTTACCAGTACTAGCCATCATTTACATTAGCAGGGAGGTGCAAAGATAGCTTTTCAGTGTGTGTTGGGAGAATCAAGTAGACGGGCAAAAACTCTAATGCTATCATTTTCTGTTGCAGTGACTATGTATGTATGTTTGTATATAGCGCAAAAATCTATTGTGAAAGTAGGTGTATTTAACCAAAAATGCTCCGTCTTAACTGCATTAATGTAGTGGAAGGTAATATACCTGCTTCTCATATTTACCCACATTCTGAGCCAGGTAGAATCATTTTTGAGATTACTTTAAGATGATATGTTCCTCACAGCTGATCAAAATAGTAGCCGTGGCATCAGTTTTCTCAGAATTGGTGGCTGGATGGTAGTTACATGATTTGCTGAAATAACACTTCTTGGGTCTTTCTATCTGTGAACTCAGTGCATCAACATCATTTTCACTAACTTCACACACAGCTTAAGAAGACTGCTTTATGTTTAATGGTCAGTGTCATGGCTGTTTACCGCAAGACTCCTGCAGTAGGGATAATTGTCAACCCTCCAAAGTGCAACAGTCTCACAGTTGATTTAAATTGGCAGGTATAGATAGTATATCCCTTTTTGTATATGTTATGGGAGATGATCTTTATTAAAAAAGACAGTCACTTGGATCCAAAAATGTAGTGCACAATATTTACATTCTCTTATTTATGTTTGGTGCACGACTTGTCAGCACTATAATTCATAGACAAGGTTCATGGTATGCACTTTGGCACTAAAGATGTTTGCAATACACAGCATGGAAGAATTATTTAATAAAGTATAATCTAACTACTTTATTAAATACCTGCTCTTTGCTTTTCTATGCTCTGCCTTTATGCCTACATGTGAGTTCTAAAGATTTAGCATACATTAGATATGACAGCAGAGCTAGACTCATTACCATATTGTGGTAATGTGGGATCTGTCAGTGGCAGGAGCTCAAAATCCTCAGTGCATAGTTGCAGGAAAAATATGATTGTTGTAGTAAGTCTGCCTGCACCACAAGGAATTCTGTTTGTAACACTTTTTCCTACCATGTAGGGTGTGTGTGTGTGTATATACTGACATACTGATCAGCTCTGCTAGCTGAGCCACACATCAGTGGAGAAGGGGTATCAGTGTTGTCATAGTACTCCATCTGTTACTACATGTGTCATATGTTACTACATATTTCAGTCTCGCATGCTACCCTGTTGTGACCATAGTATAACCACTTAATCTAACGTTTGTGAATAGTGTAGGATCATATGGGGGGGTATTTGCATTTGTATTCTGTACATGGAATACTGTGGCTACAAAATGGGGTAAGAATGCATATAGGGTCTTACTCCATTGTTTACCAATGTCTGTGAGGTGTGTAGGGCTTTGGTGTACCTTTCAGTGGTGCACAATGTTTATGACTGGTGTCCAGTGTATTTAAATTATTTACCAAATCAGTATTTTATTGAGGGATACAAATCAGTTGGGTTTGTTAAAACAAGACTTAAAAAGTGTATTGGTCATGTTCTGAAGCAAGTTTAAGTAATAAAATGTTGGAGCTGGATATACCCTCCTAATTTTATACAATACCAAATTATACAGTTTGTGTACTTTTTTTATTTTTTGCTGATAAGGACAGCCCTCCTGGATTTTATCTCAGAGATGAAAATCCCTGCCCTGACATCATGAAAGATCAAACCCATAATGCCTTACTTCCTAAATTAATGTATAGGTTACTGAATGTTCATGCTAACTGCATCAGTAGCAGATTCTCACTTCCTAGACAGACAAGCTGTCACCTAGTTCTTTCAGATCACCTCACATTAAAAATTGACGATTTTGTAATATTCAAAACAGAACAGTGTCACCTCCTCAAATAGTTAATTTGTTTTTCTACTCACCCATAATGTTTTTCAGTCATATGTAAATCACTTCCAAATACCTACCATGACATCATTTTGTGGGTATGTTAATAGAAAAAAATAATATACAGTAAAACTATAAAAATAAAACACACTAAATCCTTCCATTTTTTGCAAAAGTCACTTGCAAGTTTAAGCGGAGGAATGTAACCGGAAATAAAATTAGTTGTCAAGCAAAGATGCTTCTGAAATTGACCAAATCACTTTAAGGAGTGATGCTTTAATAAACTGTACTGTAACCAGGAAAGACATGGATTGTTATTCACCACTTTCAGCATTCTTTTTCACACATCACACTTGTCTTGACTTTCTCACTCCCAACTTACCAAAAACCCCTTTATTTTCCTTTTACATGTACATGTGTCTGTAAGTGTCCTAGTTACTCTGATTGATTTTATTACCTTTAGGTAAGTAGCAGGGGGCTCTCTGCTGGTATGGAGACTAAGTGGATTGCAGTGTTCTTGCAGCGGTAATACAAAAAGCAATGCAGTACCTTTGTATCATAAGTGACAAGAGAATCATCGTCTAAATATGGCTAACACGACAAACATAATACGTCCAGACTTTTTTTTTTAATACAGCAGAAGCAGATTAATCTGTTTATTTCCATTCTTTACAGGGGTCACACCATGTTGTTAAAGATGAAACATTTCCAGAACGTTATGAAACAAAACCTCATGGAAAACCAGTTAGCTATGATGGCTTCTGCAAAAAATCAAAACTGTTCTGCAAACAATGTATGCATGATTGGGGGATAATAGCATCCTATGCAACCTTGGACAACTTACCTGTGATCAAAATTGAGAGTTTTGTTGTTGAAAACTCCAGCAACAAGGAACAGAGGTGCTTTCGGAAATGGAGGGATGTTGATTTTGCAATGAAAGAGTTCTCTGTTGTGGAAATGTCCAAAAACAATGAAGATCATACAGGAGCAGATGGCATGATATGATTGTCCCACTGCAGAAATGGTGAGGGGAAACTTGTACAACAGGAAGATGCAGCTTTGCTCTCAAAGGCTTTTTCAAAGGTGTTGTGTGCCTTCACAAAGGATAACTGACATTATCTTACTATATGTCTGTGGACATGTACCCTAAGCATATTTTCTTGAGTTAAACACACAAAAAGGCATGCACACTTGTACCAATATATGAGACTTGCTCATTTTTTTTGCTTTTTGGTAAGCAAGTTATAGTGTAAGATTTTCTTGTGGCACTTTCAGAGAGTAGAATGAAGAAAGATTCTCTTTTTTTTGCTGAAAATCAGGACTAGAACTCTCTAAAGGTTCATAAGGACTTATTAGGTCTTTGCTCAGTGTGGGTCTTTAAAAGCCAAACCATACATTCCAATGAAGTTTTTACCCTTATATTTTAAGTACAAATAACTCAAAGGTGAGCAGAACATTTACATGTTGCCCCTATCCACAAGGGACAGGGGTGAATTTGCAGTTTTCTGTCCATTTGTTCAGAATATCTCTGAATGGTGTATCCACTTTTTATAAGAAGAGCCATAAAGTAAAATCCTGTGATATAACAAGATGTCTATAAATTACACCTTACTACTCTTGCAGAAGCCACTGCAATAGCATTTTTTGGCTTATAAAATTCTTATCCTGCTACCATAGCACCTCCATAATGAAAACCAAGGTACAGTTTTGGAACCAGTTGCTATACTGTTGTTCATATCACGCACATTGCATGCCCCCATTTTGGTAGTTTAGTATTCATACCTGTGAGGGTATTCTGAGGTAGGTACTTCTTCTGTTGCCTCCATTTACTTACCCATGCTAAATGGTTACTCTGCCCCTGCCATGTCTCCACATGTAAACCTGACATCTCTGCAATATGAGTACACCCTTCCACCATGTAAAACTTCAGGTGGTATTTAAATGAGCTACAGAAATAGTTACTGCATTAATTGATTAGGTACGCCACAATAAGACATGCACATTATGCTGTGAGCTTGCTTGGGGCTGGGACGTAGAAAGGGGTCTCTGATTTTTTCTGCATTTTAAAGCTACATCTGTGTCTCTGATACTAGACGGTGGTTGTGTTATGCAATAAACATTAACTTGAAAGCTAAAACTGAAATAAGAACACACAGAATCCTAGCAGCGAACCCGTTTAATTCAAACAAGGGCCTGAGAGGTGGAACAGGTGCAAATGCAGACACAAGCTTCTGCTTTGAATGAAGGTGAAGGAATTGGGATGAAGGTTCCTTGAAATACAAGCACTCAAATTATATAAGCTGTGGAAAAAAAGGGGGCAGGAGAAGAACCTAGGTGTGAGTTTTTTGAAGTTACTTTTACAAGATGGGTGGGGTATGTCTGAACACATGAGCATTTAAAGTACCTTTTCAAAGGAAGTTGGAGAGGGATTACTCTAGTTTTAAGAATTTAAATTGCTTTTACAAGGGAGAGAGGAGGGTGGGGGTATACATGTCATTCATGTATGGTATCTTATACACTAAGGGAGAGGAGGTTGGGGGTATACATGTCATTTATGGTATGTACATGAAGGGGAGAGCAGGGTGGGGTATACATGTATGGTATCATGTACACAACATTTTTCTATGTATTCTGGCTGCTCAGGATGTGTGTTAGAAGCTCATGTTATGCTGTTTTGGACTCAATATTATTTATTTGTGCCTAATGCAGCTTATGCGATATGATCAGCACTTTAATGGATCTGGGCCATGTACTGTTTAGTGTTTTTTTAATGGCATAAGGGGAAAAAACACTAGGTTAGGTAAAGTAGTAATGATTGTTATTGTACAAGGTTGCACTAACATTACAGTAAATAAATTTAAGCATGTCGACAAGTTGTGTATATTACTATGTAAATGAACAAGTTGCCAGCAGCCACAAAAGATGATATGGTTGCATACACTGAAGATGTCTACTATATGCAGATTTTCTCTGTTAGGATACTGTAAATGCGCCAGATTTAATGGAATCTTGTTTGGTACCTAATCTGCGCTTATTTGAAATTTTCATTTCAGGTACAAATCAGTGCATGGCAAAAATGAAGAGGTTTTTATCAGCATCTTATTTTTTTATATTTTTGTTACCTTTGCACTTCAAATAGTGATGACAAGAGTTTTAAATGTTCAATATTTAGGGCATCTTTGATATGTAGTTTTGTTACTGAAGAAATCGATATATACATTATACATGGTTTTAACTGGCACATTTACGCAGTGTATGACCTAGACAGCATACTTGTTGATAATCTCACATTTTTTTATTTGTGCAATCAACGGTGATTATAATGACTTGCCTTCCTTTACAGCTGCTTTCATCAGGTCTCATGATAACTGTAGTACTTTCATTTGGTAATTACATACAAAGTCTGGAAATTAAGATTGAATACAAAGAGCACCTTCAAAAAAGTACGACTTTTTTGGAGTTTGGTGTAATGTCAGTTAAATATTAAAATGTGGATGTATTACGCAAGATGTATTTATAAAATACTTGCCCTGAAAAGATTCAGGGACTTCAGACTGGAGTTTCTACTTCTGTAAGTTTAGTTTGCTTAATGATGAATTTGTGATTTCAAGCACATTTACAGTTCAATTCTGTACCTTCCTTACGAGGACTTTCTTTTATCTGGTTTGTAAAACTAAGCTTATTTTTTGTAGTCTGGGAAGGAGGAAACATCTTGATACACATACCAGTTCTTGATCATGGAATAACCAAATTCCTCAGAACACTCCTATTAAATGTTTTTCTACCTGTAAGAAGCTTGTGTGTTTCTGGGAAGATGCTTCTCTGTTGCACATTGTTTTTCTTTTAATATTCATATGTCTATTGCATACAGTACTCTCTGTTAGTTTTCTTTCCTCACAAACCTGCTTATATACAAGAGGAGTTTTGTATATATCATGCTAAATAAACTTTTAAACAGTGCTGAGGCTCTTGTCTATTTTTAGAGTAATGGCTAAATCTGCAATATGGAGGAAGAGCATAAGTGAAAATATTAAACATTTAAAAAACATGTATCTTTTCATAAAGCTGAGAAGAATTACAATGTTAAATACTGGATTGTACTACTAAAAAGACTACAGCAGAAGGATTTAAGAGCAGAAGAGAAAGACAGACGTATGAGGTTACAGGTGTGTGTATGTATATATATATATATATATATATATATATATATATATATTTTTTTTATACACACACACACACAGTGGATATAAAAGGTATACACACCCCTGTTAAAATACCAGGTTTGTGTGATATAACAAAAAAAAATGAGACCACAATAAATCATTTCAAACCTTTTCCCACCTTTAATGTGACCTATAACCTGTACAATTCAATTGAAAAACAAATCTGTTAGGGGAAAAATATAAAAAATAAAAAAAACATACAATAAGTTGTTTGCATAAGTGTGAACACCCTTAAACTAATACTTTGTTGAAGCACCTTTTGATTTAATTACTGCATTCAGTCTTCTTGGGTACACACCCGCCATCGACGCTGCTTAACCCCAAATAAAGTTCAGCTGTCCTAGAAGGATTTTCCTGACATTTACTCAGTTGCCTGCTACAGCAAAAGCCATGGTTCACAGAGAGCTTATTGTTGAAAGGTGTCAGTCAGTAGAAGGGTACAAAAAAATTCCACAGCACTGGATATACCATGGAACACAGTGAAGACAATCATCAAAAAGTGGAGAAAATATGGGACAACAGTGACGTTGCAAAGAACTGGATGTCCCTCCAAAATTGATGAAAAGACAAGATGAAAACTGGTCAGGGAGATTGCCAAGAGACCTACAGCAACACTGAAGGAGCTGCAAGAATTTCTGGAAGGTACTGGTTGTGTACTACATGTGACAACAATCTCCTGTATTCCCCATATGTCTGGACTATGGGGTAGGGTTGCAAGACGGAAGCCTTTTCTTACACAGAAAAACATCCAGGCCTGGCTAAAATTTGCAAAACAATACATCAAGTCTCCCAAAAGCATGTGGGAAAATGTGTTATGGTCTGATGAGACCAAGGTTGAAGTTTTTGGCCACAATTCCAAAAGGCACATTTGGCTCAAAAACAACACTTCGCATCACGAAAAGAACACCATCCCCACGGCGAAGCATAGTGGCGGCAGTATCATGCTTTGTGGTTGGTTTCTTCAGCTGGAACTGGGCCTTTAGTCAAGGTGGAGGGAATTATGAACAGTTCCAAATACCAGTCAATTTTGGCCCAAAACCTTCAGGCTTCTGCTAGAAAGCTGAAGATGAAGAGGAATTTCACCATTCAACACGACAATGTCCCCAAGCATACATTCAAATTGACAAAAGAATGGCTTCACCAGAAAAACATTAAAGTTTTGGAATGGCCCAGACCTAAATCCCATATAAAATCTGTCAGGATGACCTGAAGAGGGCTGTGCACAACAAATGCCCCCGCGATCTGACAGATTTGGAGCACTTTTGCAAAGATGAGTGGGCAAATATTGCCAAATCAAGATGTACCATGCTGATAGACTCCTACCCAAGAAGTCTGAGTGCTGTAGTTAAATCAAAAGGTGCTTCAACAAAGTATTAGTTGAAAGGTGTGCACACTTATACAAACAGCTTATTGTATGTTTTTTATTTTTTATATTTTTCCCCTACAGATTTATTTGCTTTTCAATTGAATTGTACAGGTTATAGGTCACATTAAAGGTGGGAAAAGTTTTGAAATGATTTATTGTGGTCTCATTTTTTATATCACAAAAATGCAGAGTTGGCATTTTAACTGGGGTGTGTACACTTTATATATATATATATATATATATATATATATATATATATATATATATATATATATATATATATATATATATATATATATATATACACACACACACACACACACACACACACACACACACACACACACACACACCTAAGCATATTGTATTATAGTCTCTCTCTCTCTCTCCCATCAAGATATGCATTTCATCAGCTGTCATATACTCATGCTGAACTCAGTATTTCTGATGGAGTAAACAGCAGACAAGGGGTTACAAAACATGCAGTGTGGACCTAAAGGAATCTTGACTCAAGAAAGAACACTGAGCCATAGCTGTAATTTAATTGAGCAGAACCTAGCTGAAAGTTTTCCCATACAGGATGGGGTGAAACTGGTGGCTTCTCCAGGAAAAAGCAGTCAGAAGGCATGACTGGCAGGTATCAACACTGCAGGAGTTTATTCACTTCTGAATGCCAACTCTGCATTTGTAGTCATGGCGGAAGAGCTTGGTGTGTGGTAGTTTGACTGTAACAAGCAGCTTGTTACAGTTTCATAACAGACAAACTTTTTTTAAAACAAGAAACATCTTTATTAAATTATCACATATGACTTAGACATGCATACATTTATATAAATGAAAACAAACCATGTTGACATAATTGTAGTTGCAAACATTATGTATCACTTCTAATCTATCCAGTCATTGTCAGTCAAATGCTACATTGCTCATTCAAATCCTGCCTTCTTTTAAACCTCGTTACTCTTCTGTATGTACTGTAATTTTCTCCTACCCTTTTCTAAAGATCCCAGTTCTAGTTTTATCTCTGTTACTATATTCACTACTTCTAGTAAAGATGCATTAGACTTTGATTTACATTTTCTAGTAATTGTTTTTTGGCAGCCACCATAATTAGAGTCAGCAATGCTTCTGTCTAGGCAATTCTGATTCTGTATCATAACTCAAAAAAAATCATTTCCTTAGTTACACCAATTTCTCATCCAGTATCTCTGACAGAGCAGTCTACAGGAAATCTTTAAAGTTTGCCAACTCATTACACTACTAGAAAATATGTTCCCAGCTACCTGTGTTTGCCATCACATCACCATTTGCTGTCTACCAGAGGCAAAATCTTTGGCGTCTACTTGAGGTAATAAAGATACCTGTGTAGGCACTTCCAAAAATCTTCTACACTTTGTTTCATATTTGGGAGACACACATATACCTTTCCATTGTTTCTTTGTGGATTTCTTATCCAATATCTTTTCCTAATCCTTTCTAACCTCCTCTGATTGATTCTTATAGATGTTCATTGTGTTACACTGCTGCAGTCATTACACTTGGGTTATCCTGCCGTCAGGCAGTTCCCCAGTCAGCCTGAGTTCCAAAGTCTTGGTCCGACGTCGGTTGCTGTCGCCTCCTCCCTGACGTCAGTGCGACAGGGGTATATAAGATGCAGCTGACGCCATTTTCTTCAGTCTTTCTTGCCGCGGTGCCAGAAGCAAAAGCAGTTTGCAAGTGCCAGTCGGCCATCTCCTGAGATTTTCATTCCGAATCCAGAACCGAAGTCTTCTACAAAGCTAAGTACCCCGTTGGGGAAACTTTTTCTTGCCTCAGACCGATGTCAGTAAATGTTAATAACTGTATTTCTTGTGGGAAGCAAATACTTCATAAGGATTTCCATTCCTATTGTATCCCATTGCCTAGGCCACGACGTCTCTGGTTGTCGGTTTTGTGCTAGGTTTAACAAGCGCACTATTAAACGTCGGTTTGATTTTGCCTGACATTATTTTGGTAGAAAATTCAATTATACGACCGGAATACACAAAAAGCGCAAAGACAAGGATAGGCATTTGAGGCCCAAAACTGACAAAGCCTCTTCTAGGCCAGTCGCCGGTTCTCCGGTTTTCAGCGAGGCGCCTTCGCAGCCCCTGACGACCACTTCTGTAGAACCACAGGCCGCCTCTGACTCCCACGTGGAGATGGCTGGACCTTCGGACGCACAAGTTATTCAGCCTACCGAGACTAACCTTTCAGAGGGATCCGGAGTATCTGAGCAACCCATAGCTTCAGAGGGTGTCTTTAGACCTACTCAGTTAAGCATTAATCCCTCAAATAAGTCTAAGCCTCCTTTAAAATCAAAGAAACAAATACAGCATTCTCCAGGGCAGGCTTCCATGCCTAAGAAACAAATGCTCAAAATGGCCGAAGACCTAATCACTCTGATCAGGGGGTCACATCCCCCTCCTGATAAAAGGCCTAGACAGGATGCAGACTATGACTCATCCAACCAGGTGTCCATCTCTTCTGATTCATCCTCAGACCTAGGATACTCTTTACCCCCTTATGAGGATTCTGATGCTGAGGAATCAATTCCATCAGCCTCACCACCTGAGGACTACTCATTTGGGGAAACCCTACATACCATGAGGGAGCATTTCCACTGGGAAGGCCAGGATTACTCAGAATCCAAGAAAAGGTTCAGAGACTTCCTTTTATTACCTCAACACAGACCCCTTGCTATTCCGCCAGTGTTAGATATTGTGAATTATGTGTATACTGAATCCAGCTTAAATCCTGATTCCTTACCTCCAGCCCCTGTTAAACCTGACAGATACTACAGAGTCCCTGACTCACATAAATTTATGTATAAAAGCTCTGTAGCTGACCCTGAAACTATTTCTCAGGGACCCAAAGGAGTTAAGGCCTCATCAGCCAAGAATCCAGTTCCCTCTGACAGAGATTCCAGAGCATTAGACAGATGGGCAAAGAAAGTATATACTTCTGCAACTTTAGCAATGAGAGCCTTAAATTGCCAGTTTCACATGCTATCAGCAATTTTTACTGTCTCAGTTAAAACAAAAAATGCTTCCAGAATCAGATCCTCGTAATTTTAAAGAAATGCAGGATTTATTGCATGCTGCTGAACAAGTGGGAAAGCATACTCTGCAATGTGGTTTTGATTCTCTAGAGGCCTCCTGCAGAGCAGCAGTTACAGGCTGTGTCATTAGAAGACATGCTTGGTTAAAAGAACATACGTTACCAGATCATGTTAAAGCAAAATTATTGGATGCACCTTTGCAGCAGGATGTGTTATTTGGAGTTAAGGCAGAAGAGGTATTAAAGAAAATGGAGGATAAGGCAAAATCTATGCAAACGGTGAAGGATTTCTTACAGGTTCAGCTTCCTAGATTTAGCAGAAATTGGCCAACTAAGAATTGGTCCTTTCCAATTACAGACAGACCTCAAAGGGGAAGATACAGACATCCAAGAGATAGAGGTCAAACACAAGGTCCTTACATGCCTCGACAATGGGTTGCATCAGGCCAGAAAGAAGGGGAAGACAGGCCCCAATCATATAAAAAGCAGCTCCAATGACTTCCCACTACAGCTGCCAAACAAATCCCTCTTGGCAGCCCCCTTGGGAGGAAAACTGACAGTCTTCTACCACAACTGGCAAATGATCACCAAAGACAAATGGGTTCTCAACATTGTATTTCAAGGTTACAGGTTCCACTTTCACACTCTGCCAAGGTTAACAGGAATGCCAAATCTGCCACCAAATCAATGGGCGGAGGCTCAAAAACAAATTACAGCACTCATGGATATGAGAGCTATTCAACAGGTACCATCACAGGAGCAAGGACAAGGATTTTACTCAAGACTCTTTCTGGTACCCAGAAAGGACAAAGCCTGGAGGCCCATTCTGGATTTTTCATCTCTAAACACTTAGCTGGATGTTCCAAAATTTAAAATGTTGACACTACAGCAGCTTATTCCCATGCTGGGCAAGAAAGCTTGGCTCATGACTTTGGACCTCAAGGAGGCATACTTGCATGTCCCTATCAGAAAAAACCGCAGAAGATACCTCAGATTCATAGCTGGTTCAATGCACTATCAATTCTCTGCACTGCCCTTTGGCTTATCTACTGCACCCAGGGTCTTCACAAAGTGCCTGGCACCAGTAATTGCATTTTGCAGACAGAAAGGAATTCAAATTTATCCATACCTGGACGACTGCCTGATTCAAGCAGAGAGCAGGGACATTCTTCTAAATCATCTGGCGTTTGTAAAAAAAAAAAAAAGTTAAGTTGCCTGGGGTACACAGTAAACAAAATGAAATCAAAACTAGTGCCCTCACAAGAGAATATATTCCTGGGTGCCAGCTTGAACACAATGGCCCAGATGGCTTATCTCATGCCAGACAAGCAAGGACAACTGACTCAATACTTTCAATTGATGGCAACAAAGACCCAACTCCCTGCAAGAAAAATTCTGCAGGCCTTGGGTTACTTGGCATCCTGCATACTACTAACTCCATATGCCAGACTGCATATGAGGAAACTACAATGGTACCTAAAGAATGTATGGTCTCAACACTGTCAAAGTTTGGAAACAGTTATAACACTAATCCCTTGCCTTCAACAGGAGTTTCAATGGTGGGCTCAAGTTTGTCACCTCAACAAGGGACAGCCTTTTACACAACCCACAGCCAGGCAAATACTGACAACAGATGCATCGGATTACGCCTGGGGAGCACACATGGCAGGCAAATGTATTCAGGGCACGTGGCCCGCAGAACAAAGGCATCTTCACATCAATCAAAAAGAGATGCTAGCTGTACAAAATGCCCTTATAGCTTTCAAGGACCTGCTGCAGCCAGGACAGCTACTGCTAAAGACAGACAACACCACAGTTATGTGATACATAAACAAGCAAGGGGGCACTCACTCTTACCCCCTATGCAGACAATGACCTTGTGGAACACAGCTATAAACCTTCAAGTTCATCTGCAAGCACAATTCCTGCCAGGAGAGAAAAACACACTGGCAGACGACTTAAGCAGAAACATCATGGATCCACACGAATGGGAATTGAATCCACAAATATTCAGAATGATAACACAGAAATGGTGGAGCCCGGACATAGGTCTGTTTGCATCCCCAATAAACTGCCAGCTACAAAAATTCTGCACAAGGAGCTACCATCCACAAGCATGGAAAGTTGATGCCCTCTCATTCAGCTGGGAGAACCTACAAGTATACGCTTTCCCACCACTACCTCTCCTGTCAAAGGTACTCATAAACGCCAGGCAAGAAGAGCCAAAGATGATCCTGATTTCACCAGACTGGCCACGCCAGCACTGGTACCCAATCTTAAGGAGCTTAGCACAAGAACCACCCTGGATTTTGCCTCAGATCCCACATCTGCTGACTCAGCACAACAATCAAATACTACACAGCCAGCTAAAGACCTTAAACATAGCTGCATGGAAGATTCCTTAGTCAAGCAAGCAATGCCTCTCTCCGAGGCTTTTATGGATGTCATTCTGGAGGCCAGAAGGCCTAGTACCAGGAAAGCCTATTCGGATAAATGGAAGAGATTCTGTGCCTGGAACCAAGCTCACAGCCTTGACCCTCTTGTCCCAAACATTCCTCAGATACTACAATACTTAACTGAGATGCTGGACAAAGGCCTCTCCTTCTCATCCATCAAGATCCACGCCTCTGCCATCTCCACTCATTACAACATGGATCCACCAATTTTCTCTAATCCTCTGTTAAAACAGTACCTCAGAGGGGCTAAAAACATAAGACCACCCCGTAGAGCACCTACTCCAACTTGGGACCTCAACTTTGTTTTGGAAAAACTAACTTTACCTCCTTTTGAGCCAGCTAACACAGCAGAATTAAAATATATCTCTTGCAAAACTGCTCTGCTCCTGGCAATAACATCAGCACAAAGAGTTTCAGAATTACAGGCACTAATGGCAGTGGAACCTTTCCTCATTTTCCACCAGGACAGGGTGTCTTTAAGAACTAACTCTATGTTTATGCCAAAGGTGGTATCCAGTGTGGCTCTAAACCAAACTATTCACCTGCCAACTTTTTATCCTAAACCACAGAATAAAGGGGAGAGACTACTGCACTCTTTGGACATTCACAGGCAGTTACGCTTCTACTTGGACAAAACCACAGCTTTCAGAAAATCTGAGCAATTATTGGTAGCATATGCTGCAGGAGCACAGGGAATAGCCATTTCAAAACAGACTATCTCAAAATGGATAGGACATTGTATACATTTCTGCTACAAATACCATGGAAAACCGGTAACTAGCAGCATTAGATCTCACTCCACCAGGGCAACAGCCACTTTAACTGCCTACCAAGGATATTTTGGAAGCAGCAACTTGGAGTTCTGTACATACCTTCACCAAGCATTACCATCTGCCTCTATACTCTAAATCCAGAGCTGGCTTTGCCACTGCAGTGCTGCAGGGCCTTATAGCCACCCCTAATGCCTTATAGAACCAGCCACCTTACCTCAGCTTTGGGATTCTACCCAAGTGTAATGACTGCAGCAGTGTAACACGATGAACATAGTACAGTTTTGTACCTACCATAAATGTAGATGTTCGAGTGTGTACACTGCTGCAGTCCAGGTTACCCTCCCTCCTTTCCCTATTACTGGCTGGTACATACCTATGTCTTCTACCCTTTACTACCTATGGGGAGTATTTGCTGGTAGCTGTAAGTTGTTTTTTGCTTTTCTTATGTATGCTTTATTAGCAATTGGAATTGCCTATCTACTTAGGGACACCTGACATCTGGGGCAAGAAAAACTGAAGAAAATGGCGTCGGCTGCATCTTATATACTCCTGTCGCACTGACGTCAGGGAGGAGGTGACAGCAACCGACGCCGGACCAAGACTTTGGAACTCAGGCCAACTGGGGAACCGCCTGACGGCAGGATAACCCAAGTGTAATGACTGCAGCAGTGCATACACTCGAACATCTACATTTATGGTAGGTACAAAACTGTACTTTATCGTGCAATATTTTATATACTCTACTAATTATTCTTTTTTCACAACAGTTTCTATTCTAGATTGTACTAAACACTCTACCAGTGCTGGTCTTTCACTTAGGATCCCTCTGTTTCTTTCTCTTTGTCTATGCACTATCAGTCCTTGATAGAGAAGGCAATCTCAATCCTGCAGTTCAAGTAAATTGTCTTCTTCCCATTCTATTACCTTTCTGTCTCTAATTATTTGCTCCCAATACCTTGTTTCTTTTACCAGTTTTCTCCAATAAATTCCAGCCCCTTGTTGCCTATTGTCTGTATCCCTAAGTGTAGTCATCCTTATCGGCAGAATCTCCTTTCTCCTTATCTGTGTTGCCTTAGTCTGTAGAGTAATTTCAGCTACTTTATGAATATAATTTTTCTGCATGGTTATTCTTATTTTCCTTAAGGATCTGCATCTGAAATCCCACTGTTTCCTTGGTTCTTGAGCTTCCACTCTGTTTCATCATCATCCCTTTCCACTTTGAGTTATAGCTTTCTGCTTGTGCTATGTATAGGAGCCTTAACTGTGTGGCTCTGAAATACCCCTTCAAATCATGTAAACCTAAACCACCTTGTTCAATTGGAAGATCAACTTATCGCACTTGGCTCTTGCTATCTTCCCCTCCCAGATAAAATCCTTTACCTCTTTATTAACTGCTGTCCACAACTTCTCTGGCTTATTAAAATATGCCTGACCTGTGTATAAAACTAAAAGGACTAAACATTGTAACTGCTTGTATCGTACTATCCATATCCATATAATAGAGCTTCCAGTTTCTCAGTTTTTGTATTATCTTTTGTTCAGTCTCTTCCCACATATCCTTCACTGCCACACCAGAATCTTTTTTTAATCCATATTCCTAAGTACTTAATTTTATCATGTCCCCATAAAAATGGATATTACTGAACCAATTCATGTGTGGTACATAATTTACAGCTATTGCCTTTCTTTTTATCTTCATTAATTTTATATCACAAAAAGAATGTTCCACAACACTGAAATGTCCTTTTCTGGTTTTATCAGGTATAAAATGTCATCTGCAAATACAGCCAGCTGTTCTTGACTACGATACCAATAGCATCCTTGAATTTTGGACAAACTTATTTTATTCAAAGTGAAGACCTTTTTTAACCCTTTAAGTTAAAGTTGAGAGGATGCTGCTTTGGGGAACGGCACAGGCACCAGTTCTGCTAGTTATGATTTATCATCTTAACAATATACAAAGTGTGCCCAGGTGTCAGGTTGTATGCTGAACATTGCAACCCTTTGTGCTTGACCAATAAAATGTATTTCAGTAGAACAGTAAGGAGGAGTTGTACACTACCGCTTTAACCTGATTCACTGTTGTACAATAGTGTGTTTAGTCATTTGTTGTCTGGCTAAGGGGCAGGACAGTGGTACAGCGAGTAGCACTGACACAGTCTAGCAAGAAGTGCTTTTGTTTTCTTCAGCTTTGGTGACTTTTGAATGTCTTCTTTGTGTTCAAATGTTTTTCTTTCTGGTTTTCTCCCACATCCCAAAGGTAAATGGCATGTCTAAATTGTATGTAGGTGTGCTTGCAATATATATGTGTGTGAGATATCAAAGAAAGGCCTGGCAAACCAATTCCATTCTCTACTTAGCCAGCAAATTTTGGCTGTGGCTGATGACAGTTGCTCAAAGGGTCACTATAAGAATCAGATATGACTTGACAGCAGTGGACAAATGCTCTGGATAAGTCTGCCTCCTCAGGAAAGATCTTAAACAAATGCAAAGTTTATATGCATCAAAACATCCACAGTGGTACAGTGGTAGCATTGTTGCCTCACAGCAAGAGGTTCTACTGCTCGATTCTCAGCTGGAGTGCCTTCTGTGTGGAGTCTGCATGTCCTCCCCGCGGTTGAGTGGCCTCCGAAAGACATGCATGAATGGACGTGCCTTTGCTGAAGGCTGGGTGTCGGGCTGACAACTCGGCACTATAAAAATCAACTGCTAATCATTAGCAGACCGGAGTTCTGCTGTGCCAACCCCTAACCGGGAAAAGCCGAAAAGACCAACATATGCATCAAAGCATTAGAAACACCATTAAGCAACAGCTCTGTGGGAAGTGTGAGGCTACAGAAGTACTTAGACGAAGCCTAAATGGGCACAGGGTGAACTTTAAAACTGCAAAGATGCCTGTGAATATCAGAATCAGACCCTTGACCTATAAGGCCCCACACTAAGTTGGGCAGTGAGCACTGAACAGTAATTTGGTTGGTGTGGAGAGGTCCCTGAGTAACAGGTGCTGAATATGAATTTAGCAGGTTGGACAGTGAGGTTATGGATAATGAAAAACAGGTGTAAATGCAGAAGGTGGGAGAGTAGTTAGCTTGGTCAGTCAGCATGGAACAGGAATTCAGAAGTGCCTCTGGACAAGACACTGAAGTATAATTCAGGACAACCTTAAATAAGCCAAAATAAAACTTCCAGAATACTTATATGTGACTACAATTGTCATGACAGATTTCACAGTTTTCTGTCTAAAAATTTCCATTTGGGATGAAAAACATGAGAGAACGGTGATGTAGTTCATGGAGTGAGGAGCCCCAAATTAGTTGGTATGAGTGTTTACCAAGTGAAATGCAGGCCAATATAATTTACTTTGACAGTTAACAGTCTGGTAAAAAAAAAAAAAAAAAAGCTTCTAGGAAATTCACCTTCAAGATGTATATTGGAAATTAGTTTCATCTCAAAAAGTGATAGTGAATTTTCTACATTTTTCCCCCAACCAGAAGCATTATTTTGGAGAACAATGGGCAAATACAAGTCAGTCATCTATTGACTGCAATAATTTCAATAAGCAGGAAGCAGCTGAGAAGTGAAAAAAAAACAGTCTCTGGTCCAGGGAAGAACAACATTTTGCTGACACACAGAAGGTGAGCATTAGGACTGGAGATTTGATGGGTGGGGGACAATTAGAGGAATGTAGGTGATATAATTTTCAAAAGCAAGTCAGTCCCATGTACACTTTCCAATTTGCCTGTACCACACATCTAGCCAGTGTGCTTTTGATGCTAGGGAACTGCCACCCCTGGCATCACTGTAAAATACAAGCCTACATCAAATGGTGTGGTATGCAGTTAGTGAGGCTATTATATGGGTTGGGGTGGGACGGGACTAATTCAGTCAAAAGCAAGTAAATATAAATTATCATTTAAAAGTATTCATGAGTGGGAGCATGTTGAACTGCAATGAGTTGGACAGGTAGCTTATTTTTTCTTACATGAAACTGCTGCGAGTGGCCCCATCCTAGAACTGCAGCTGTCTTTCGAATATTGCCTTTACTGTTCAGCTATCCTGTACACTTGCAGGATTGGGCATCCCTTCTACTACTGTAAATGGGTTAAACTGAGTAGGGTATAATATACTCAGCAGACAGGAGGCTGTGCTCCAGGAGCAATCATTAATGGAATTTCTTGGGTAGCAGTGGGTGGATGGGCAGGGTTACTGTTCTCACTTCAGTGCTGCCATTTTGCCAAGCAGCTTTATTGCTAGTCATGTTGACTGATGGATTACAAGTAGATTAAATTCAAAGGACTGCCATACTCTGAAGTCAGTATGGACAGATTGTTTTTTCTTTCCTTATTTGGAAACTATTATTTGGGCCTACTGCATCTAGGCCAGAACTGTAGAAACTGTTGAGGCAGACATTGCTGACACTTGGAAATTGTTGGGGGTTAAAGTTATTTCTGCTGAGTATTGTTCATTTTAATGAATAACTGGTAATAGATTAAAAGGTGTTTCTGTTTTTGTAGAACATAAAGCAGTATATGAATGATGTACACAATGAAGAGACTATAGCAACAATTCGGACTTATTAAACTGTTGTTGAGAATGGGGGGGGGGTAAAACAAGTGTGGTAATGGAATCTGAGATCCAAGGAACATGCTTCAAACTAAAAAAAATAATGAACAAAATGTTCTTACTGAACCAGGAAAAGATAACAGTAAAGTTTGGCACAGACACTTTATGGTGAAAGTAGGAGTTAAAGGTTAGTGTGAAAATATTCCAAAAGTATTTTTGATAAAACAATTGGTATCAAACTTTAACAAGTTTTAGGGCCACTGATACTCTGTTGATTCTGTAGTAAGATCAAATGTAATTTGACTATTAGTTTCTTTCAAAGTGTATTTTTAGTTATTCTGAAAAGATATGACTGCATATAGACATTAAATATCTAGACACGGTTTTACATTGTTGGGAATTTACATGTACTAATATTAAATTTGTCATGGTGGCTTTTCAGATTGCATGCCTACATCTGAGTGATATGTTTTGGTTGAGATAGAAAAATGTATTTTAATGGACAAACTCTACCTAGTTTTAATGAAAAGTCAGCACCTGATTTTCAGCTCTGTTGTTGCTTCAGGCAGGGAGTGGGGATGTCCAACCTCACTTTAGCCTGTCTTTCCTGTTATAATTTCTAGTAAAGCCTTGCTCTTCTAGTTTACCTATAAATGCCATGCTGTCCAAGTCTATTAAAACATGTTAAATTTGTTATGGTCAAAGCTATGTTCTCCTTTATTGGCATAGGTGTTGAAGCACTTGGAGGATTCCTATACAATTTCTTGCCCTTCAGAGATGGTGGTGATAGTGATTAAAACAGGACCTGCTTCTCCTGCAATGTCTATGCATACTGTTGGTTAATGGGCCCGTCCTGTTCTTCCTACCACTGATTATGTCATGGAGTTTCAGCAGAGTGTTTCTTTTCACTCTTTTGATCTTTGGAAGATGAATGCAGTCATTTCTCTAGTGGTCCTGAAAACACGTCGTCACTGGAGCATAAATGTGATGTAACAACCTTTTATTAGAAGGATGTATGCAAGCTAAAAATCTCAAGTATTTGCAAAAGCTGGGTTGGGCCAATAAAAGGTATTACATCACATCTGTGTTCGTGTCTGTCTTTTTTTTTTTGTTAGTAAACCAACATAGCATTTCTTTTTCTTTTTTAAATAATCAAAAATGACCAAAATAATACAAAATATTTATTCACCATAAACCACACTAAAACATTCAGTAAGTGCTTTAGTCTCTCATAAGACTTCTTCAGACTGAATGAATCAAGAAATAACAGGACATTTTATACAACTACTAATCAAAGAATTCCTACATCAGTTAAATAATTCACTCCTGCCTGCATTAGTGCCAAAGCCACCTTCTTTTTAAATAAATCTTATAATTTTCTTTATGTTTGCATTAGTACCTAAGCCACCTTCTTTTTAAATAAATCTTATAATTTTCCTTATGTTTGCATTAGTACCTAAGCCACCTTCTTTTTAAATAAAGCTTATAATTTTCTTTATGTTTGCATTAGTACCTAAGCCACCTTCTTTTTAAATAAATCTTATAATTTTCTTTATGTTTGCATTAGTACCTAAGCCACCTTTTTTTTAAATAAATCGTACAATTTTCTTTATTTAGCCCTGGAGGGTTGCTAGCACCTAATCTCAGTTGTCAACAATATTCCCTCCAGTCTAATTCATCTTCTGCATCTAATCTGTTTAAAAAAATATTGTACCTGGTCAACAACTAGAAAGTTAGAGGAACGCTTACATTTACTATTCAAGTAGTGCTTACCCCATGCATTATTTAACATCTTCTGTCTCAGTAGCATATAAATGCTCATATATTCTGCAATTCAGTTCTCTAGTAGTCCTACCTACATAACAGACAAGGCAGGTTGAGCAAATAGCTAAACAGACTACAAACCTAGACTTGCATGATTAGTACTTTGGAACAATTATTTTCTTTTTGTTAATAAAAACATCCCATCAACTTTTTAACTACTGGCAATATTTACAATTATAGCACTTATACATTCCTTTCTTATCATTATTAAGATTTTTATAACTTAAGTTGGACTGGAAAATATTTTTTTAAAATTCTAATCTCTTTTATTCACAAAAAATGGGTGTTTCCCCTACTCTCTTTTTAATATCAGGGGAAACTACTTAAAACCCTTCAATCTCCTTCACAGTATTTTTAATATATTTCCCATCCAAAGATTATTGCACTAACATCCCCATTCTATAGTTATTCAGACTTTTGGCTAGCCTTTCAGCATTAAAATCTTTATTCCTCAAGCTTATAACCTCTTTAAACTTCTGCTCTACCATCTGTCTAGGGTAACATTTAGCTAAAAACTTGGAACACAAACCAATGTCTTCCTTCAAAAACAATTCTTCATTCTCAGTTAATTTACTTACTCTAATCAATTACCCTTTAACAATATTATTTTTAGTGCTTTTTAGATGGATGCTATCATACTATGTGTTATTTTGTACTTTTTTATATATTTTAGTTCTTAACTTCTTAACATATTTAAAAACTTCTACATCAAAAAATGAACACTTTTAAGATCATAAAAATATGTAAACTTCAAATAACTGCAGGCAGAATTAATATATTGGATAAATGATGTTAAACTACACAACAGACAACCAAATAACCTACACACATACTGATAAAACAAAAAAAAAAAAACACTCCAGTGAAGGAGTTGATTAAGCACTTTCATCCATTTATAACACTTGACTTCATCAAAATAATACCATATTCAATCAATTGACATTTAAATAACTCCCTAATAAAACCATGTGATCCCAAGAAGCCCATGTTAACCAATCAAAAACTAAAGAATCAAATTTCTATTGGTAGCATGTTAAGACTTCGGTCTTATGTACTTTAAATAAGATTTTTTTTGCATTTGTTAATGTATTTTATTGGTGGGTTTTCTGTTTTTGTAGTTACTTAAATATTTTACGTGTTTTTATGAGATAGCAACATTTTCTACCTGTAAGGTTTGAAAAGGAAGTGTATTTGGCAATTAATTAAATGTGAGTTTAGCACTTTTTGTTTTATCAGTAAATGATGTTAAAGTATTTAAATTACCCCCCTCCAAATTAACACATCTATAAAACACCTATAACAAACAATGTTATTAAAAATTCACTATTAATACTAAATTATTTCTCCTATGCAATCATAAAAACAATAGCACAGCTCGGACCCATGTCTGCTCACATGGCTACCCTGTTCACCTGTTGGAAGAGGGAAGAATTACATTTAAAAACATAACTCAAAATAATGTCCAGCATTTCCATAATGAAACTGACCATATTATCAGAAAAAAAGTTTAGAACATAACAATTTCATTGTAACATAGTCCATCCCTGTTTTATTTGGTATCAGTGTATAAAATGATTGAATGTCCATAGTAACCAAGTAATCAGAGCCCAAGGTTTTTCAAAAACCCACATAACATTGAAATTTTTTTTTCTTTTTTGGTCCTGGTGATTTGATGAGTTCTTCCCTTCATGTAAAATATGGTATTATCTAAGCTCACATTTCCAGTGTTGGCCCCCCCTCTAACACTGGCTGGGCCACCATCAGAGCCCTCTGTGCTGTGCCCTGTTCATTTGATAGACCGAGTTGGTTGTCTTTAAGGTTTTTAGTGTTATGCTCTCCAACATAGACTTGGGACAAGTGTTAACCCACTTGTGGGTTTCAATGATGGCTGCTTTGGCCCCCTACATTAGTTCCCTTGCACTGGCTCAGCCTCTGGCTAGTCAGAAGGTAGGCTCAGTCTCTTCCCATCCAACTCTAGATGGCCAGTGGGGTCAGTGTTGATCAAGCTTCAGGCCAGTTTACTTTCAAATGTCTTTTTTTCCTTTCCTCATTACACAGGATTGTCTGGCCATTCCAAGGAAGATTACTTGGAATTCTCACCATATTAAGTCTTCAACAGAAGATTATGATAAAGCTATACCTTTTACATCTTCATTGCTTGACAATTCTAATTTTAGAGAGGCAGTAGAGATGATAACAGAGAAAGGAAACTGAATTTTCTGTTCATCAGAAGAGATCTCAAGCTGCCTGTCATTCCCACAAGAATGCTTCAGAGTGATTCCTCCTTTGGTTGATAATATAGATGATACAGTCAGAGAAGCTGGGATAATATAGACATGTGGCCTGATGTCCAAAAAAGCTGTACAGCAGCTCCAGACTCCCCCCACTAAACTGTGACTTTTTTGAAGTACAACTGACCAGATGTTTGTAGTGAGACAGATACTTGAGAAGAAACTAGAAATGAGGAACGACTCCAATGGGCATTCCTAGACTGAAGAAAACATACAACAAAATCCCAAGAAAGCTGATTTGGGCAGTCCTGCGGTGGTTTGATGTCCCAGAAGCATTGGTAGAATTAGTGAAAGCTATGCACAAGGATCCAGTGACTCAAGAATGAACAGTGTTTGGTCTTACAGAGTGGTTCCGAAAGGGAGTGGGTGTGCATCATGGTTCATATCTGAGTCCACTGTTCATACTAGTGATGGACTACATTAGAAAACAGGTCAGCGGGGACTGGTCAACAAAGTTGCTGTATGCAGATGATGTGGCATTACAGGCAGACTCTGAGCAAGAACTTCAAAGGATAGGGGAATGGAATGCAAAACTTCAGACACATGGAATGAAACTAAGTACAGATAAGACTGTTGTAATGGCAGCAAATGAGGGAAATCAGAAGAAGATGAAAATTGAGTTGGAAGGGGAAAATAGTGGAACAGGTTAACAGTTTCAGGTATCTGTGAGGGGTGGTTGAGTAGAAGGGAAGCCTGAATGAGGAGGTCAAAGTGAGAATCAGAGGGGTTGCCACCAACTGGCACAGAGTGTCAGAGGTAGTGTCTGACAGAAGAATGCCAATGAAGCTGAAAAGTAAGGTGTACAAAACAGTGGTACAACCTGTATCTACTGTATGGTACAGAAACCTGGGCAGTAAAGGCAAAGCAAATGAGGAAGTAGAGATGATGCAGATGAAGTGCCTGAGATGGCTGACAGGATGCACACTTTGAGACAGATGAAGAAATGAAGCCATCAGAGCAGAATCCAAAGTAGCTCCAATTGCAGAAAAAGTCAGAGAGAACAGATTACAGTGGTTCAACACATGCAGGGAAGCAGAAGAAAATCTGGTGAAAAAGACTTGTGACAGACAGGAAGAGGCTAAGAGGAAATGAGGGCATCCAGCAAAGAGGTAGATGGATTGTGTGAGAGAAGATCTGTGACAGTCAGGTGCAAGTGCTGAAGAAAGTAGGAGAGGCATTGAATAGGTAGAGATGGCAACAAGCAACATGACACCTCACCCCAATGTAACAATTGGGAGAAAAAGGGAGCTGATGATGCTGTGGGGAAATCCCAGTCATCAGTCTGGGTCTCTTCATTTCCTGGTAATTAATCTATGGCTCTGATCAGGCATATCCTCCATGTTGTTTCAGGGCACTGTATTATCTCAGATACACACTTTATTTTCCTTAGGACATTTTGAGTGCAATAATACATACTACTGACTGCTTCTCTGATGGTCCTGTCAAAGAAAAACGCAAAGTCTTCAATATCTTTGATGGTGGTCAACTTTATTGCGTAAATAACATTTCATATAGCAGCAAGATTCAGCACAAGGTACTTTTGCCTGAGCCTTACAAACTTCACAGATGATACTAAACTAACATTTATGAATGTAGACTTTAGGTGACATTTGTTATTTAGACCTTAAATTGGCCATCATCACTAGGCCACAAAAGAGAAAGAACAATCCTGTCAAATGCAGGGGGTTATCTTTCATACTTTCTAGAATTCCTTTTTTAGAACCCCAAAAAGACAGAGAACAGCATTTTTAGTATACCATGCCAACAGGAAAATGGATCAAATCAGTGTACTGCCAAATGCCAGTAACATACGTGGTCTGACGTTTATGAGCCTAAGCATCCCTAGGGATGTTAAGATTTGTCTAAGGGAGAATCTCACCATTCTTGAACAGCACTGCAACTGCCTTCCCTTTGAAGGTTCTCCATTCATCACTCTCAATGATCCAAGACATCCAAAAAGGAGTGGATAACAGAGATCACCAAAACAGTTACTTAACAGCATTCAAGTCCAGCCAAAATAGCCACTCTCTACCATTGCTGAGCATGTCACCCCATCAGAAGGTATAAGCAAGGAAGGCAGTATAACAACTGTTCATAAAAGGAACCACTTAGGAGATCTCAGCAGATCAGCAAGGATGAGAACAACAGTTTTTTACTTTAGGATTTTTTTTGTGCCCAAGAAAATGCAAGCTCATGCCTCTGCTAGATCTCAGTAACCTAAACACCATCATTTCAAGAGTATCAATCTGCATGGTGTTTTGGTGTTATCCATCCTCTCATGTCTGTCAAGGGAGGAATGAAAATGATATTTCAACCTGCCTGGGAGGTAGCTGACTGCATGTAAAAATTGCCAAAACATTCTGGAGGTTCCTCCACTTCAGAATTGAGGACAGTCATTATCACCTAATGCCCACGCCATTTGGTCTCACCTCAGCCATGTGTGTACATCAAGTACTTAACAGTGATAGTGACTTAACTCCAGATGAGGAGCATTTGGGTGCTCTCTTTACTGGATGACTGGTTTATGGTGTCATCTCATTTAGTGTGTGGACCAGCATCTTTTTTTTTTTTTAAACAAGACACATCTTTATTGAATTATCCCTTATGACGTAGGCAAGCATACATGTATATAAGTGAAAACATACAGTTGTGTAAAATCTTATAACAGTAGATGCCATTGCCTTCACTGCTGCATTATTCCTTACATATGGGAATCCCTACCATGGAAGCCCAACATCTGGCCAGTATACCAAAGCCTACTGTTGCTTCAAGGTATGCCAAACATCACCCATATGATCCTTGTGTAGTGTAGGTCCTAAAGGTGACGTTCAGGCATACCATCCTCAGAAATGAGTGCCCCAGTATGAACACCAGTCCAAGAAAACCCAAGGGGGTAACCTGTTCCAGGAAGGAAAAGGACTAGGGAGGAAGAAGGGAGGGGGTGAATACTGCATCAGTGAAGGCAAGGACATCTACTGTAATATGATTTTACACAACTGTGCTATGTCCTTGCATTTACTATTGCATTATTCCTTATGTATGGAAGAGTGCCAAAGCTCAGGAAGAAATTTGTGTAAAGGAAGGAGCAGTAGAGCCATCTAGGAAACCATGAAGAGTTGCCCTAGCTGTAGAAATACCATCCAACTTATAGTGCTTGGTAAAAGTATGCACAGAAGTCCAGGTAGTTGCTTCAAGAATAGAATTAGTATCCAACTCCTTGGAAAAAAGCACCTGAAGAAGCCACAGCTTTAGTAGAAGGAGCTTTACAGATGAAGGAAGGCTTTTGCCATGAAAACAGTAACAACAAAAAAAATAGCCTTTGAAATCCAATAGGAAATAGTTTGCTTGGATGCAGCTAATCCTAAGGACCTAGGATAAAAAGAAACAAACAACTGATCAGATTTTCTAATAGTCTTAGTCTTATCCAAATAAAAGCTGTGTCTATGAACATTCAAAGTATGCAGCACCCTCTCACTATCAGATTGCAGAGAGGGGAAAAAGTAGACAAATTAATAGACTGATTAAGTGATAACTTCTTAACCACCTCAGGCATAAAAGAAGGATTAGTATGCAAGGACACCCTGTCAAAAAAGGAGGACAAGCCATAAGGGCTTGCAACTCAGACACCCATCTGGCAGAAGTAAGAGCTAACAAAATGACTGTCTTCCAAGAACAATGTTGTAAGAAAGCTGAAGCAGCAGGCTCAAAAGGAGCCGGAGTTATTGTTGTGTCTTTCGGCTTTTCCCAGTTAGGGGACGCCACAGCAGAACTCCGGTCTGCTAATGATTGGTAGTTGATTTTTCTGTGCCGAGTTACCAGCCCTGACACACAACCTTCAATGAAGGTACGCCCATTCACGCATGTCTCCACGCAGAAGATGCTCTAGCTGAGAATCGAACTGGACAGCGTCTTACTGTGAGGTGACAATGCTACCACAGCACCACCACCGCGGGTTCAAAAGGAGCCTGAGTAAACTTCTGCAAAACAAAATTAAGATCCCAGGGAGGACGATCAGGCTTCCTGAGAGATCTAATGTAAAGGATGTCTTTAAAGAATTGTTTAGCCTCAAATCTGGAATCTAAAGGAGGAGATAACAAGAAGAGATAGCTGATAAGTGGGCTTTAATAGAAAGATAGGCCAAACCAACACTGAGCAACTCACAAATAAGAGAGAACAAAAGGAACATCCAGAATAAGTGGGTGCAGGTTATGAGAGAGACACCAAATAGAAAACCTCCTTCATTTTGTTTAAGTAGGATTTCCTAGTAGTAGGTTTCCTGGCCTCTTGCAGGACTTTCAGCATGTCCTCAGAGAAAAGGTATCTATGAGGAATCAAAATCCTATCACCCACAGTGTCAACATGGACAGGTGAGGATGGATAAGAGTTCCCCTTGTCTTATGTGAGTAGAGCCACCCTGTGAGGTAACTTGTGATGACTGCCCCTGGCTAGATGCAGAAGTAGAGGGAACCAATGCTGTCATGGCCAAAAGGGAGTCATCAACAACATTTTGGGAGCATCCTGGTGAATCATGAATAGGACTTTTGGAATGAGAGGTTCATAGGTTGGTACTAGGCTATCGGCCCTAGGGCCTATACAAGCCTAGCCATAACAATTCCCTGGCTGTTTCTTTCCACACTATTTACTTCCCTGGACCTCTGTCTAGCAGGGTGACTGATGTGATCTCCGGGGTGAATTTCCTTTCTCCCATCTAATCATCAAGGTTCCTTTTGAAGAGGGCCAAAGAGGTGCTCTGCTTGACATGTATGGGCAGTCTATTCCACAGTCTGGGGAGTCTCTGGGTCAGGAACCTATCCCTCCAGCATGTTTTGTTTATTGTGATGACAAGATTTAGATCCCTGAAGCGTGTGGCTCTGAGGGACTGGGATTTCTTTAAGTGTAGCATGTCCAATAGCTCTGGGTTTGACATGGCCTTGTATGTTAAGCAGAGATCGCCTCTGAGTAGACGATATGTGACACAGTATAGCTGGAGTTTTTTAAGGCGTTCAGCATAGGGTATCTGCTTTAGGCCTGTGATTCTTTTAGTGAGGTATTTCTGTGGCCTTTCCAGTTGTTGCAGATGTCTTGAGAGATACATACCAAAATGGGCATTGTATTCTATAATGGGTCTAATGAGGGGTGAGTACAGTGGGACAATGACCTCCTTTTTTTCTGGATGAAAAGCCCTTAGTGATGAGGTGTGCCACATAGAAGGATTTCCTGACTGTTGTGGCGATGTGGTTATTGAAGGTGAGACCACTGTCCACCTGTGTCCCTAAGTCTCTTATTACACTTTTGGTGTTTAGTGTACTGCCACCTATGTGGTAATTCATGGGTACATGTTTTTTTTCCCAAAGTTGATAGCTATACATTTCTTGGCATTAAGCTTGAGCCCATGGCTTTGGCACCAATCATCTGCTTCTGTAAGGCCCTTTTGTAGAGTATCCACATCATTTGGGGATTCAATAATGGCTCCCAGTTTGCAGTCATCTGTGAACTTTATTAGCCAGAGTCCCTTTGTGTTGGCCTGTACTTCAGAGAAGTAGATGCCAAATAAGAGAGATCCCAGGACTGAACTCTGAGGTACTCCACTTGTCACTTGTCTGGAGCTGGATTTGGAGTCAGCTACTTTTCCAGTGTGGGTTCTGTCAGTAAGCCAGTTGGCAACCTATCAAGTGACATAGGGATTAATGCCCAGCTTAGTAAGTTTATCTATGATTCCAGAGTGGGGGATGGTGTCAAAGGCCTTGGTGAGGTCCAGATAGGCTGTGTGGACTGCCTTACCCTCGTCCACAGCTCTGGAGACTGATTCAAGCAAATCAATCAGGTTCAGGAGACAGGATCGGCCCTTCACAAACCCAAATTGGGTGGGGTCCAGTGCTTTAAGGTTGCCAAAGTCTTTGTTTATAAGTTCTATGATAATACATTCCATGGCCTTGCAGATCAGGCTCGTCAGACTGATGGGGTGGTAGTTCCCAGGATCCAAGGTGGCTCCCCCCTTGTGGAGGAGATAACTGTAGCTGTGCGCCACTCAGTGGACACAAAGCCTGAGATGAGGGTATGATTAAACATGACACTTAGGTGAGATGCCAGTTCATTTTGTAGTTCATGTAGTACACAGCCCGGGATGTCATCTAGTCTCATGGATGCTGTATTCTTAGCTTTGGAGAGTGCATTTTTTACCTGTGTGGCCATTATTACCGGAATTTGGCAATCTTCCGGTATTGAGATGGGCCATTTAGGGGGTGAGAGGGGGTGAAGTTGGCACTGAATACATCTGCCAGGATGTTGGCAATATCCTTGGGATCAGTATATTTAATGCCATTCTGTTGTAGCTCAGAGCAGATCTGAGCATTGCCATTTAGATTCTTGACATAGTTATAGAATGCCTTGTGGTTGTCTTTGGAATCTTTGGCAATTTTATTTTCATAACTAGCTTTGGAGATTTTATAAGGGATCTCAGCTTCTTACTGAGGCTCTTAAGGAAGTTTTTTGCATCATGGGATTTTCCTCTTTTCTGCAACAGTTTCTTCCTTTTGTTGTAAAGTTTGTTTACGGCAGGGGGCCACCAAATTGGCTTCCTTTTTTGGAGGAGAGCATCTTGGTTCTATGTGGGATGGCACGATTCATGCATGAGTGGATGTGCTCGTAGTGCCTTAGTGTAGGAAGTAAGGGGAATGCAGAAAGAAACATCCCCTTCCAAGAAAAATAGAGGGCATCCACCTTCCAAACCAGAAAACCTGGGACTCTGGCACAAGAAAAGAGGAAATTGACTGTTCAGAAGAGAGGCAAACAGATCTACTTGAAGTATACCCCACTGGTGGACAATGTCCAGAAATACATCTCTGTGAAGCATCCATTTGTGGGAGTGAGTTAAGGACTTGCCACAGTGTTCTGATCTGAAGACATATAAACTGCCTGAAGAGTCACTTGATACTTGACAGCAATATCCCATACCAGAGTGCCAATAAGATCTTGTTCCTCCTTGTTTGTTTATAAACCACATCACTGTGGCATTGTTTACAAGTACCTTGACAGGCCCCAGAGAGAAAAGAGGATTGTTAGAAAAATATGTATTAATGTATATGTTTAGTGCTTATTAGAAGCTAAAAGGGTTAACACATTTCATTCTATTTTATGTTGAGCTTAGTTTTGTATGAAACTACAAGATGCTTTCTGAAACTGCAAGATGCTCTCTGACCTAGTATTTGCTAGCACAGCAAAATTCATGTTTATGCCTTTTGGAAATTTACTGAGAAGCAGGTGATTATCTGCTAGGTCAGGAAAATAATGAATAGAACAATACTGTTTTCTATAATGTTATTAAACTTGAACAATCAGCTCTGTTCGTGTTATGAGAACATGCACAGCTGCAGAAAAGATACAGTTGAACAAAGACTGCTTGAAGAAATGAACTATAATCTGTGCTTGCTTTGTGCTCGAATTAGCCATAGTACCTTGAATGGTAACATCATATAGTGAGAAGTTGTATCTAACCGGTGGTCTCCAAGGCCACGTTGTTTTTCATAGGAAGTTTTTTTTATAAACTTGATATGCCAGCAGAAAATCATGGACAAACAGCTGCTATGAAATAATATTGTAAGAACTTGTGATTTATTACGTCAGCTTAGTAGGCAATGTCTTGTAACAAATGTATAAGAATGGCTTCACTTTCTGATTCTAGTTAGACAAACTCTGTATTAGCACGTTTTTGTCTCCTTGCTGCAAGATTAAAGTGCCTTAACCTGAACCTGCAGTGTGTTGATCTTTTTGAAGTTGTTTTTCCTTTGATAGATTGGTCCTTTGGACCGGAAACTCTCACTTCGCCTCAGGTCAGATGGGCCAGGTGGCATGAAACCATACGAGGAAGAGACCACATCGATTCTTCTGCTCTGAAAGACCTCCGACTGAATTGTCGTTCAAAAGAGGCCAACCACTGTTCTGATCTGCGACTGGAGGACGAGTTAACGTTTTTTCCTCGAACCAGATGATCAATCACGGAGGCTCAGGTAAGGTGAGATTTACCTTTTTTCTGTTTTAGATCAGGGACTTGATTTGTATCATCTGTCAGGAGATTTGTCTTGTACAAGTCAGGGACAGGAAGATTGCAGTCTTGTCATAGATCAGGGAAACAGAATAAGTAAGGAAGTTATTCTAGATAAACTGTGAAAAAGAGAAATTGTGGTACCACGTAAAAATAAGAAGGGTTACGTAACATTTTAACAGTCAGAACAATATGGGAAATAAGTGCACAAAAAGTTCCCAAGATCCACCGTTAACTGAAGATGCAAAATATATGCAATTACAGTGTGCCGACAATGTTAGGTACTATACAAAATGGGTTAATAAATATGAATTTGATGGCAAATTAGAAAAATCCTCATTTATTAAACTTGTCAAACAGCTTAAAACCGACGCAAAAGGTCAGGTAAAAAAGCAACGTCAATTAGGCATTCCTCAGGCACACAGGTGGATTGAGGAAGCAAACCGTAGGGAACAAAAAAGTAATAATTCAAAAGCTATGTTTCTGGATAAAGAGGACAATAATTTAGTAATAGCATCAGCCCCTCTGCCCCCTCCACTTCCCTTACCAGAATATGAAGGGAGTGGACAAGCTAGTCCACCTCCGCTATACTCGGCTGTCTCCGCGAAGCCAAGACCGTTTGTAAGAGATCCCATTGAGACTAGGTCTCAAACACATAACTTAAGAGGGGATACTGAGTTATATCAAATGAGCAAAAATTCACGAGCTATGAGTGAAGAAGAGATATATCCGCTCATAGAAGTACCAAATCCTCAGGCAGGACCCAACTCTCCTGGTATATAGACCATGGACACTGGAAGACATCTGGAAAGCTACAGAGGGAATTCCCCATCCAAAAGTTAATTTTAGAAAATTCTTAGAAGACTTACAGGGCATGAGGTTAAGTTATCATTTAAATGGAGAAGAAGTAGAAAAAGTAGTTAGACAAATCATAGGTCCAGATTGGCACATGATCAGTGGCAACTGGAATCCCCGTGACGCAGAACACAAGCCACTCCCACATACTAACGCAGAACTGGATAACAGAGTGAAAGGTCTAACAGACAGAATCTCTGAGAAATGGAAGCCTAGGACAGACTGGACTTGTATTAATCAATGCATCCAACAAGAAGGTGAAACTGTTGACAGATATTATGCTAGATTATTAGAGTATTTTAATAACTATTGTGGAATGCAGGTACCTGAAGACCAAACACATGATTCCCCATATGAGCAGCAGCTAAAGAATGCATTTTTAAAAGTCAGTATTTTGCCTGTAAGCAGCTTTATTACAAAGCACATGGTAGACCATCGTACAAGTAGATTACAGGCACTACTTGAATATGCTAGACATGCCGAAAGGCATTTTAACAGTAAAAAGAAAAAGAAAGCCCAAGTATTTTCTGTAGAAGATGGAGCAGAAGTTTATGCAGTACAGTCCAGGAAAAAGGGCAAGAAAAATGCCCAGGGAAACAAACAATCTGATAAGCGATCAGAGGAGTTTGAAGAGAGAAAGAAAAGGGGTGAATGTTTTAAATGCGGAAAAAAGGGACATTTAGCAAGGGATTGCAAGCAAAACAAGAAGGTAGCCATGGAAGATAAGGAGGGTGAGGACTGACTGTATGATAGTCAAGAATCACTAGAAGGGAATAACCAAGAAAAGACAAATGCAAATGTGATAGAGGGAGTAGAGAATGTGATAGAAGAAATAGAGGAAGTGCAAGAAATTGCAGATAGTGAAGAAAGTGAAATTTTAGACTTAGCATTATTGAGCCTAGAGCTCTACTTAATAGATACGAAACCGGAAGTTACACTTCTGGTAGAGGGGAAGGAAGTTAACTCAGGGGCATTGCGGACCCTGATGCATCCTTCCAAACTACCAGAAAATTCAGAATCACTCGATTACATATTAGTAAAGGCAGCTAATGGACAGCTGTATCGGGAGCCACTCTCCCATAACATAGTAATAACTGACCCTGTTTCAGGGATGACCCAGAAAAGCAAAATTGTTGTTTCTGCAAAATGCCCAGTAAACCTTTTGGGCATAGATCTTATGCAGATATTTGGCATAGCAGTAATTCCAACTATGCAGGGTATGGAGGCACAGCGACAAATGGATACTTTTGTAGTGCAACCGGAGGGCGAAACATTTTATTGGTACAGCCAGGACTTGGTCATGACTGGTCCAGGGGCAGTAACCAAAGAGCTGATGAATGTAGCCGTCAGTAAGTCCCCCTCCCTTGACACTGATAAACAGCATTTGTTGCACTGTACTCTGTATTATTGTAGCACACCAGGACCTGATAAAGAATATGAGCAAGAACTGTTTAGAAACCATGCAAACAGATTAGTATTACGTAATCTGTACTGGGACACAGAAGGGAACAGTGTACTTGGCTGTTCATTGCTCCAGGAATTCTTTGCACTCTATAAATCTAATCAATTACCACATGTTAGTTTGACTAAGGACAAGAATGTGAAATGGGCAGACCTAGGAGAAAAAGTCACAAAGTGGGAAAAACAGACGGAGTTATAATTGTCAGAACAGGGAGTACAGAAGCAGAAGTTAAATTGGATAACACAGACACATCCAGCTGTACATTTGCAGTCTAGCAAGGACAGCTGATTAGCACTCTTACTAGAAGAGGAAGAGAATGCCTTACGGAGCATACCAGAAACTCTCTGGTCAACAGGGAAATCAGATGTAGGACTAATTCCTACAGCAGGACCAGTTACTATCACGCCAAAATCAGCATTTAGACCACAAAAGAGACAGTATCCATTAAGGAAAGATGCAGATCTACACACCCTATTGAATGATTTGAAGCCTCAGCAGAAGTATTTTTCTGTGGTAGAAATTAGCAATGCGTTCTTTTCGATACCGATACACCCTGACAGCCAACATTGGTTTGCATTCACATTTCAGGGGAAAAGGTATACATACACGTGACTACCACAGGGATATTGTGAAAGTCCAACAATATTCTCACAAGAGATGGCAAGCAATTTGGCGGGATTTAGCCCACCGAGAGGCAGTCAGATTTTACTTTATGTAGACGACATCCTCCTGGCAGCCCCGACCCAGCAAGAATGCAGAGAAGATACCATAGCATTATTACATTTTTTAGCCACTCAAGGACATAAAGTAAACAAAACAAGTTGCAGCTTTGGAGAAAGCAGGTTAAATACCTAGGATATGTAATACCCAAAGAAGGCAGAACATTAGATGAAGATACGAAAATAACAATTTTACAAGCACCCAAACAGACTACCAAGAAGGAAATGATGTCCTTCCTGGGTACGACTAATTTCTGTCGGAGTTGGATTCCAAACTATGCCTTGGAGTCTGCTCCACTGACCAACTTGATATACAAGAAGCCTATGGCAGCACAAGATTTATTACAATGGACACCAGAAGCAGAATCAGCTTTCTGCAAACTAAAAACAATTGATAGCATCCTCATTAGTTTTAGGATTACCAAACTATCAAACACTTTTTCCAAACTGTAGATTGTAAGCAAGGTTATATGACATCAGTGTTAACACAGCAACATGGGGACAAGCAACGCCCCATAGCTTACTATTCATCACAACTGGACCCAGTGGCGCGATCCCTGCCCCACTGTGTACAAGCAGTAGTTGCAGCTGCAATGGCAGTACAGGCTTCAGCCTCAGTAGTGTTGTTCCACCCTCTCACATTGAGAGTGCCTCATGCAGTCGCGATTATTTTACTGCAAGAAAAAGTAGCATATCTTTCTCCTGCTAGACATCTTTCCTGTATGACTATACTGTTGAGCCAACCTCATATGACAATTGAACGATGTACAACTTTGAATCCGTCTACCTTGCTCCCAACCCCTGCAGATGGCACACCACACAGCTGCCTGCAGGAGATTGAGCAAAAGACACTGCCTAGAAAAGATCTAATGGATGTTCCCTTGGATGATGCTGAGGTGACATATTATGTGGATGGCTCATGCAGAAGGGGTCCTACAGGGCAGAACCTAGTGGGGTATGCAGTAGTTTCTGATACTGAGATTTTAGAAGCAAAGTCTTTACCACACAACTTATCTGCACAAGCAGCAGAATTGATTGCCTTGAAAAGGGCATGTACCTTGGCAAAGGGTAAATGTGTGAACATTTTTACTGACAGCCAGCACCCTTTTTCTACTGTACATGTTTTTGCGCAACAGTGGAAGAATAGAGGAATGATAACATCTACTGGTAAACTGATTAATCATGCGCAGTTTATTTTAGATTTGTTAGAATCTATTCAGTTACCTCAGAAAGTAGCTATTTGTAAATGTGTAGCTCATACCAAGCAACAGGATAGGATTTCAAAAGGTAATGCGAGAGGTGATACTGCTGCAAAGCAGGCAGCTTCTGCTTCAGAAATATTTCTTTTGAGTGAGGAATTACAACCTTCTGAGATTTTAGATTTAGAAATGTTGAAAACAATGCAGACACTTACTACGAAAGTAGAGAAACAGAAATGGATAAAACGAGGAGCAATTCTCGAGAAAGGGCTGTACATCTCCAAAAAAGGAAAACCGATTTTGCCATCTAATTTGTTTAGGTATGCAGCTTTGTTGAGCCATGGGCAGTGCCATGTCTCAACAGGTGGGATGGTACAGTTAGTGAATCGAGTGTTCACAGCATATGGATTTATAAACTACACAAAAAATTTTTGTGCGGCATGCCATGTTTGTAATAAGCATCATGCACAAGGGGCATTGAAGCCTAAGCAAGGGAGTTTCCCTGCACCACCGTACCTGTTCCATATTATCTGTACAGATTTCATAGAACTAAACAAATGCGAAAATAAGAAGTATTGTCTTGTCATTATAGATATGTTTTCCAAATGGGTGGAAGCTTTTCCGACCAAAAATCCAGATGCAGCTACTGTTGCAAAAGTTCTTGTTAGAGAAATTATTCCTAGATTTGGCATACCGGAGAAGATCTACAGTGACAATGGCTCACACTTTGTAAATCAAACTATACTACAGTTGAGCCGATATTTCGGAATTTCCTTGAAGAACCATTGTGCATACCATACACAATCTGCAGGACTAGTAGAGAGGCATAATGGGGTTTTGAAAATTAAACTTAAGAAGTTAATTAGTGAGACACAAAAGAATTGGGTGTACTGCCTGCCTCTGGCACTGTTGAGCATGAGAACTGTTCCAAATGCAAAGGGGTTAACTCCTTTCGAAAAATTATTTGGGAGGGCATACTATATACCTCAGTGGAAACCTCTCATGCCTGCAGACCCGGAGGCCGACAGTTCACTCGCAGAATATATGAGACGACTTCTAAGTAAACAAATTTTGCAGTTAAATTCTATTTCAGATAAAGAACAAACCAGGCCATCAGAAGCAGCAGTAGTCCCAGGCACGTGGGTCTGGGTGAAAGTCATCAAAAAGAAGAATTGGACATTACTGAAGTGGGAAGGGCCATACCAAGTGCTACTGTCAACACCCACTGCAGTCAAGATCGCAGAGCGAGCGTCCTGGATTCATCTGACACTGTAAACTGGTTAAAAACTTTGAACTGGACAAAAAACTTGTTACTGTTACACAATAACAAAATGACCAGATATGGAGCAAATAGGAATACAGAACAACCTCAGAAGTATTGCATGATCATTCTGTTAACTATACTGATAATAATAATCTTTTTGCTGTGGCCTTTCCTTTTTCCAGCCACACGAGCTGAACTGAATAAACGTGATGCTTTACTCATAGACTGGCATCCAAACTTTAACACTTACCAAGCTATCAAACATGTGTATGCTGAGACTTTTAATGTTTCAAATTGTTGGGTTTGTACAGCTATACCAACAGCATACGGGGGATTATTAATGACTGCTGTCCCCCAAGGGGTCAATGAGACCTGGTAAAATTTGATTTTTGATACTATGACTGTGAAATCACAAGACAAAATAGCATAGTACCTGCCTGTTACACAAAAGAGAATTATGTTTTTACAAAAATGATACTGTTCAGGTGGGTTGGAGCAATTGTAATGTGACTGTTCCTTACAAATGTTATACCAAAGCTAATAATGCAGGTTCCATTTCTGATAAAAACAATGACTCATTTCTTGAATCAATGCACAAAACAATTAATGAAGTACAACATAATCCTGTTCTTTTTAAACAGCTATCATTGATAGAAAAATGTTTCATGCAGGGCAAGTATATATTAATAATAAAGTAGAGGATTGTTATTTTTTGTGTGGGGAAAAAGGCATACAAATGGTTACCTGAGAATTGGTCCGAAGGTTGTTTTTTGGGGTTACCTGGTTCCGGCCATACGACACACTGCAGTTTTGCCTCAGGGAAGAATTTGAAATGTCAGAGAGGTCACCAAGAATCCCGGAAATCCAATCAAAAAACCTGAGAATCCAGTGGGATGAATTGAAGCAGGTTGGAGAAACCATAACTCAGTGAAAAACAAAGATAAACTGACACACATGGACTTGAGTGATACTATTATATCGTGGGCAGGTATAGCCCCTTCATATGGCGCAGTAAAATCGATTTGGGAGCTGAGAAAACTGTCCAAACTTCTCGAGTAATGAGCAATGCAACTTTTTCTGCTCTCAAATTAGTAACTGATGAACTGAACGCTATGAGAACTGTGGTGCTTCAAAACCGCATGGCTCTCGACTTCACCCTAGCGGCGAAAGGCGATACTTGCACTTTAATAAAAGAGGAGTGCTGTTCATATATTCCTGACAACCAGCATGAGATAAACGACCACCTCGAGGTAATTCAGCAAGTGTCGGCCATGACCAAACCAGGCCCAAACCCACTGACGGATTTTTTCCAGAATTTGTTTGGGGGGTGGGGTACCATCCTAATGAACATCCTGATTGCCATTTGTGTGGGATTACTCCTAATAGGAGTGTGTGTTTGTTGTGGTATTCCCTGCATGAAAAGATTAATTAAAGATTTTATAGACATGTCAGTTTCTGAGACTTTGTATCAAAGTACTGAATTTGAAGAACTGTTGAAACACTTTCATAAGTTTAAACTGAATGACTCTCTTCACTGCAAATTCTGAAAGGAAGAGGTTAGGAGAAGAAGCAAACTGTTTATGCTTTTGAAAATAGAATAAAAAGTATTAACGGGGGAAATGTTAGAAAAATATGTACGAATGCATATGTTTAGTGCTTATGAGACGCTAAAAGGGTTAACACATTTCATTCTATTTTATGTACAGCTTAGTTTTGTATGAAACTACAAGACGCTTTCTGAAACTGCAAGATGCTCTCTGACCTAGTATTTGCTAGCACAGCAAAATTCATGTTTATGCCTTTTGGAAATTTACTGAGAAGCAGGTGATTATCTGCTAGGTCAGGAAAATAATGAATAGAACAATACTGTTTTGGAAATTTACTGAGAAGCAGGTGATTATCTGCTAGGTCAGGAAAATAATGAATAGAACAATACTGTTTTCTATAATGTTATTAAACTTGAACAATCAGCTCTGTTCGTGTTATGAGAACATGCACAGCTGCAGAAAAGATAGATACAGTTGAACAAAGACTGCTTGAAGAAATGAACTATAATCTGTGCTCGAATTAGCCATAGTACCTTGAATGGTAACATCATATAGTGAGAAATTGTATCTAACCGGTGATCTCCAAGGCCACGTTGTTTTTCTTAGGAATTTTTTTTTATAAACTTGATATTCCAGCAGAAAATCATGGACAAACAGCTGCTATGAAATAATATTGTAAGAACTTGTGATTTATTACGTCAGCTTAGTAGGCAATGTCTTGTAACAAATGTATAAGAATGGCTTCACTTCCTGATTCTAGTTAGACAAACTCTGTATTAGCACGTTTTTGTCTCCTTGCTGCAAGATTAAAGTGCCTTAGCCTAAACCTGCCATGTGTTGATCTTTTTGAAGTTGTTTTTCCTTTGACTAGGATGAAAGGCCTGAAGAGCCAATATAAGAGCTCTCATCCCTGACATTAATGTGCTCCTTCTGCTAAAGAGGTGTCTACACCCCCTGTACCTTTAGGGAGCCAAAAGCTGCTCCCCTTCCCATGTCTGAAGTGTCTGTGAACAGTTCCTGAGAGGGAAGAGGGGGTGAAAAGGGAGCCCTGGATTTAGAGACAACTGCTAAATCTACCAGTGAAGTTCCTTCTTGAGACAAGGAAGAAGGGGAACTAGAAAGGCTAGAGGATGTGTATGTTAAAGCTACACTGACTCTAGAAACCACTGAAACTTTCTCATGTGGAGTTTGGCTGGAAGGAGTATTGAAATGGTGGATGCCATAAAACCCAGATCTCTCAGAAAATCCTTGGCTGTAATGGAAGCCAGGGGAAGGAGACTGAAAGAATGAAATGAAAGTTAAGGCCTTTAGGGGAGGCAGGGATGCCAGCACAGGCACCCACTGAATCCTGCAACACAGAAAGACATGATCCTGAGATGGAGTCAGAGAGGACTTTTGAAATTTATTGTGAACCCTAGACTCTGAAGAAGGGAAATGACAAAATGAAGATTTTGCAACAGTATCTCTGGTGAAGAAGCCTGAATCAGCAGATCATCCAAGTAAGGAAATATTTGAATCCCTTGAAGCTTGCAGAAAGCAATCACAGGAGCAAAGCATTTGGTGAATACCCTTGGAGCAGTAAAAAGAACAAAGGGCAAAGCAGAGAACTGGAAATGCCAGGAAGAAGCAGACAAAAATTTCTTGAAAAAGATTATGGAGCTGAACATTCAGATAAACATGCTTGAGATCCAGAGACACCATATAGGCTTGGGGGAGCAAGAGTGGAAACAAAGATTCTAGAAGGACAACATACAAAAGGAGGGCACCCTCAGAAAAATGTTTAGATGAGAGGGGTCTAGAACTGGTCTCCAAGTGCCCCCTTTTTTGGGCACTAGAACCATTCTTGAGTAAAACCCCTTCCCCCTTTGGGACACAGGCACCTCTTGAACAGTTCCCCGAGTCAAAAGATCTCAAATAACCTCTGGGAAAAAGGGGAGTTGTTCCCAAAGAAGCTGAGGCATGCCTATAAAAGGGGGGAAGGGATTTCCACACCATGAAGTACCCCTGGCAAATAATGGATAGAACCAAGAATTCCGAGTAATCTGAAATCAAACAGGAAGAGAAAGAGAACTGTAGCTGGGAAGAGACGCGTAGTCATACAGCACCAGGTTTCTCCTGGTACTATGTAGGGTTTTCAGTATGAATGCCTGACAAAGTGAACAGGAGGTATGGTCATGGGAAGCTGCTAGGCAGAAAAGACACATCATGGCGTTCTTTATGTGGAATCTATCTACCACACTGACATTTACCTTTCCTGGATGACACTAACACCTAACAGCAGCAAAAAAGCCAAGAAAAAAAAACAATGGGGTACTTATCTGTAATGGTTTGGACTTCAGAACAAGACGTAGGCATTCACCAGAGAAGGAAAATCTGTTCAAACTGGCAGAAAATGGACATAGGTGAATAGACAGACAACAGGAAGAAGTGTTTGGACTGGCGGCAAATAAGTTCTGAGGATGGTATGACTGAACATCACCTCTACACCCTGTGCTTCACAAGAAGTGTATGGGTGATGCTTGGCATACTTTAAAGCAACAGTAGGCTTCAGTATACTGGCCGGACATCGGGCTTCCACAGCAGGGAATCCCATATGGAATGAATACTGCAGCAGTGAATGTAAGGACATCAACCCATACTGACATATTTTCATTTGCAAACATTATACATCACATATAATCTTCTATTTAGCTATTGTCAGTCAAACATTACATAGCTCACTCAATCGTTGCATTCCCTTAAATCTCATTCTTCTTCTAAAACATTATTCTGTATGCATTGTTACCGCAATTTCCATTTGTTTTATGTAATTTGCTCCTACCATTTTTAAGATCCCACTTCCAGTTCTTTTATGTCTGTTACTATACTCACTACTTTCATTATTGTTGGTTTAGACTTTGATTTCCATTTTCTAGAAATTATTTTTTTTGGCAGCCAGAAGAATTAAACTTAGCAAGGCCTTACCATGTCTAAGCAATTCCAGTTCTGTATAGTAGCTAAAAAAATAATTTCCTTAGTTACCCTAAAATTTGTTCACCCAATATTTCTGACAGAGTAGTCTGCCACCTCATTACACTCCCAAAAAATATGTTCCCAATTACCTCTTTCTTCCCGGTCGTACCTCCAACATTTGCAATATACCTAAAGAAAAATTCTTTGGAGACTGATTGGGGTGTAAAAATACCTATGCAAACACTTCTAAGCAAATATCCTAAATCACCTATACTTTGTTGCATACTACATGTATCCTCCCATTGTTTACAAATTGCTTATATAAGCTCTCTTCCCAATCCTTTCTAACCTCCTCTCATTGATACCTATAGATATCATGCAATATTTTATATACCCTTATAATAGATTCTTCTAAAAACTCTACCAGTGCTGGTCTTTCACTTAGGATACCTACTGTTCCTTCATCTTTGCCTATACTCTTTCAATCCTTGACAGAGAAAGCAATCTCTAGCCTGCAGTCCAAATTAATTCTTGGCCTCTTTCCCCTTCTATTACTGTTCCCTCTAATTATTTGCTCCCAATACCTTGGTTCCTTTGCCAACTTTTTCCAGTAAATTCCAAACCCTCTTGCCTATTCTGTGTACCCGTAATTGCAGTCAACCCCATCATCAAAATCTCCTTTCTCCATTCACATGTTGGCTTCATTCTTAGAATACTTTCTGCTGTTTTATGAGCATAATATTCTGTGTGGTTGTTATTCCTCTTAAGGCACTGCATCAAAAAATCCAGTCTGTCCTTATTTATTGAGCTTTCCCCATTTCATAATCATCCCCTTTCCTCTTTGAATTATAGCTCTCTGCTTGTGCTATGTATAGGAGCCTTATTTTTTTTTTTAATTTCTCCAAGTCTTTTGGGTTTCTAATACCATGATGGGAATGGACCCATTCCTAAGTCAAAGTATGATTAAAGTTCATGAAATTAGTATTGTTTCAATTTTTGATGTCAGCCAGTAGTGCTCTTCGCAGCACCCACAATGTGCCCAGTAATGACGACTTCTGCAGTTCGTATAGAGTTACATGTATTGGTAACATATCCAAATATAATTGTAAATTCTTTTTTATAAGACCATTAACTGTATAAACTCTGAAATGTCCCTACAGATCAGGTAATCCCAAACCACCTTGTTCTGTTAGATAAACTTATTCACCTTGACTCTTTCCCTCCTAGATAAAATCCTTCAACTCTATTAATTGCTATCCATAACTTTTACTCTGGTTGATAAAAATATGCCTAAACTGTGTATAAAACTAAAGAGATTAAAATATTTTTACTGCTTGAATCTTGCTATCCATATCTATAAAACAGATTTTCCAATTTTTCAGTTTTTCATTATCTTTTGTTTAGCATCTTCCCACATATCCCTAGCTGCCATAACAGAATCCTTTTAACCCATGCTCCTAAGTACTTTATTTTATCATGTCCTCAGAAATATGGGTATTGCTGAACCAATTAGTGTGTGGATACTATTACCTTTGTTTTATTCTCATTAATTTTGCATCCCAACTATCTCAGAATGATCCACACCATTAAAATGTCATTTTTCTGGTTATATCAGGTACAAAAATAATATCTGCAAATAAAGGCAACTATTCTTGATTACCATACCTATTATATCCTTGAATTTGAGTCCCTTAGTTTCTTTGACAATGGTTCTAAATATAATGTTAATAACAAGAGAAAGAGGACACCCCTGCCTGTCTCCTCTCTTCAAACAGAACTTGTCAAAGAGTACAATCTCTCTACTTTAATTTTCCCCTCCAATCCTTCATATATCCCCCTACTTAACCTCATTCTTTCATCATGGAATGCAAATGCTTCCATCGCCCTACTCATAAAATCCCAGTTTACTCTGTCAAATGCTTTCTCTGCAACAAGACTCACCAACAACAGTGGTAGTTTCTTACATTATGCTTCCCCCCCTTTGGATCATCAGTGTTCTGTTAATGTCAAATGTTTGCCTCCCCTCTGCAAATCCACATTGATCCATATCTATAAGTTGTGGCATCACCTTTGCTGTTTTAGCCATTATAAACAAACACTTAATAATCATGGTTTAGAATTGAAATGGGCCTATATATAGCTGGATCTGATGGGCCTTTACCATCTTTAGGTATTACAGCCACCACAGCTTTCTTCCAGGATGCTGGTGCTTCTCCTTTTAAGAGACTGCTAAACAAAACCTTCCAGATGTTTAACCCTTTTATCCCTCCTAGATTCCAAACTTCCATAGGAATACCATCTATTCTTGGAGATGTTCCTATTGATTGGTTACACATCACCATTTTAATCTCATCTCCTTCTATCCTGTTATTAACTGAGCCTCATACACTTCTAACCTTGGCATATTTAATTCTTCCTAAATAGGTTCATAGGTTCATAGGTTAGTACTAGGCTAATTGCCCTTGTGGGCCATTTTAAGCCAAGCCAATTACCCCATGTGAGAATCAAACCTTCCATTTGTATGTTTTTTTTAACACCTTTACGGAATTATCACTTGTGACATAGGTAAATTTACATTTATACAAAAGTAATCAAATTAACATTAACAAACATTATACTTCACATATATTGCTATATATCATATAACTTAAGCAACATTACATAAAATATTCAGTTTCTGACCCTTTTTTTAAAACATCTTTATTAAACCATCACTTACAATGCAAGTAATCATACATTTATATAAATGAAACCAAACCACACCAAAGCTATCATAGTTGCAAGCATTTTCCCTAACAATAAGCAGAACGAGGTCCTTGTCAGCAGAAATCACACACCCAGATAAAATCCTTAACGCGTTTTATTGTAGTAACAAAGCGTTTTCGCCACAGCAATCCGTGGCTTCTTCAGAGGAAATAACATCTAAAACAGCACACTCCATTTATATCAGGAAAATCAGGAAGTGACATCTTCCAGTTTCCTGAAAGCAGCAACCACTTTTTTTAAAAAATATATCAAATAAGTATGATGTATACCACAAAAACCTTTCAAACATATTATTAATTAATACAACAGCCTGTCAATAAACCTTATATAAAAAAACATAAATAAAATAAAACTTATAAAATACATCTAAGTATAAATAAAAATAAAAATTTTAACAGTTAAAACTGCACCTTTTTATTTATTTTATTTATTTATTTACAGGACCAGCTATCCTAATAGAAATACCTATAAGTGTGTGTACATATAACTACAATTGCAAGCTACTCAACTGACTTTTGTTGCACACTAATAGTATCATCAAAAAACCTGTCTTACACCTATATAGGGTAATTTAACCCTATAGTATAAAGTACAGAACCCGTTTCTATGTCCTTTTAAATACTGATGATGGGTGTTTCAACCTATGGTGTTTCCAAATCTTCTTGTACCTTTAATAAAGACAACAACTCTATCCTGTTTTCATAGAAAACCTAGAAAAATTTTATTTATAAACTACCTAAAGTAACTTTTTAATTTCAGTACAGGAGCTATGTTGCAGTTGTTGTTCAAACCAGGATGCCTGAATGCATCGAGGCGTAACTGCCATTCTAGCTCCCTGTTTTCTAAAATTAATGAAAAAGGGCCTCCCCTAATCTTTATTGGTACATGGTCAATGGCCATAAATTGGAAGCTGTGACCTGGATTTAAACCTATATGTTTTGCCAGTGCATTGTCGCCCTTATTGTTTTTAATAGCATACAAATGTTCATACATTCGGTCTCTGACCCGACGGTCGGTTTTACCGATGTAGAACGCTTGGCAACAATTACACATGGCAATGTAAATAATAGATTTACTCTCACAGTTTAAAGTAAAACGGATGTAATACTTCCTTTCCCTGACTGTGAATGTCTCCCCAACTCTGACCTCATTACAAAATTTACAAAAACCACATTTGAACATACCTCTCTTTTTGTAAAATGTATTTGGAGGTACGTCCCTCTGTAACAATTCCTTAAGGTTGTTCGATCTCTTAAATATAAATCTTGGTTTACTACCTAGTTTTTCAACCAACAAGGAATTTGAAGAAATAAGGTGCCAGTTTTTACATTATAACGGCTAGAATCCCTTTAGAATTTTTACTAAAGGTGGTGATAAAGCTCAAGGAGAAGTCATGTTCTTCACCTAAAGATGTAACTATGACTGTCTCACCACTATTCAAATCACTCTCCGCCGGTACCGTATTAATAGTGGGATCACCATGTGTGGAATCACCATGTGTGCGATTATTTTGGGATAATAAAGGTTTATAAAAACCATTAGTCCTTTTACAAGTAACCTCACCAATCAAGTCTAATAACATCTGGTCAGGGTACCCTCGGTTACTAAACATTTCCCTCAATAATTCACATTCTTTAACAAAATCAACCACGGTACTGCACATTCTTCCTGCCCTCACCAGTTGTCCCTTCACAATGGACCTCTTCTGTTGGTATGGGTGAAAACTGGAGAAGTGCAAGAATGCATTGCAGTAAGTGGATTTTCTAAACACTGTTGACGTAAGTCCTTGACCTACAAGGTCCTTTTCTAACTTAACGTCAAGATAGTCAATTTCACTGGTTGAAAATTTGAATGTGAACTTTAAAAATTCAGTTGTTGAATTAATGGTTTCCACGAAACCTGCTGCTTCTAATTCCGAGCCCCTGAACAAAATAAAAATGTCGTCCAGGAACCGGGTGTAATACATAACAGGTTCCATTAAACCAGGGATCTTCCTTAAAATGTTAGCTTCCCAATATCCCATAACATAGTTTGCTACTCCAGCCCCACATGGGGAGCCCATCGCAACACCACATTTTTGAAGGAAGAAATCACCATTAAAGGTGAAGTAATTAGAGGTCAGGACAATATCCAATAATTCTGTAACCAGGTCCACTTCCAACTTAGAGGCCCCAAATGCCTGGAGCATAGACCCTATCCACTCCACCGCTTCCTGATGCGGTATAGAAGTGTATAGGTCTATCACATCAATGGTTAAAAAATTGTTGTCATCATTATATAAAATACCATTGATGTTGTCAAGGAAGGACCACATCAATGGTATTTTATATAATGATGACAACAATTTTTTAACCATTGATGTGATAGACCTATACACTTCTATACCACATCAGGAAGCGGTGGAGTGGATAGGGTCTATGCTCCAGGCATTTGGGGCCTCTAAGTTGGAAGTGGACCTGGTTACAGAATTATTGAATATTGTCCTGACCTCTAATTACTTCACCTTTAATGGTGATTTCTTCCTTCAAAAATGTGATGATGGGCTCCCATGTGGGGCTGAGTAGCAACTATGTTATGGGATATTGAAGCTAACATTTTAAGGAAGATCCCTGGTTTAATGGAACCTGTTATGTATTACACCCAGTTCCTGGACGACATTTTTATTTTGTTCAGGGGCTCGGAATTAGAAGCAGCAGGTTTCGTGGAAACCATTAATTCAACAACTGAATTTTTAAAGTTCACATTCAAATTTTCAACCAGTGAAATTGACTATCTTGACGTTAAGTTAGAAAAGGACCTTGTAGGTCAAGGACTTACGTCAACAGTGTTTAGAAAATCCACTTACTGCAATGCATTCTTGCACTTCTCCAGTTTTCACCCATACCAACAGAAGAGGTCCATTGTGAAGGGACAACTGGTGAGGGCAGGAAGAATGTGCAGTACCGTGGTTGATTTTGTTAAAGAATGTGAATTATTGAGGGAAATGTTTAGTAACCGAGGGTACCCTGACCAGATGTTATTAGACTTGATTATGAGGTTACTTGTAAAAGGACTAATGGTTTTTATAAACCTTTATTATCCCAAAATAATCGCACACATGGTGATTCCACACATGGTGATCCCACTATTAATACGGTACCGGCGGAGAGTGATTTGAATAGTGGTGAGACAGTCATAGTTACATCTTTAGGTGAAGAACATGACTTCTCCTTGAGCTTTATCACCACCTTTAGTAAAAATTCTAAAGGGATTCTAGCCGTTATACGTAAAAACTGGCACCTTATTTCTTCAAATTCCTTGTTGGTTGAAAAACTAGGTAGTAAACCAAGATTTATATTTAAGAGATCGAACAACCTTAAGGAATTGTTACAGAGGGACGTACCTCCAAATACATTTTACAAAAAGAGAGGTATGTTCAAATGTGGTTTTTGTAAATTTTGTAATGAGGTCAGAGTTGGGGAGACATTCACAGTCAGGGAAAGGAAGTATTACATCCGTTTTACTTTAAACTGTGAGAGTAAATCTATTATTTACATTGCCATGTGTAATTGTTGCCAAGCGTTACATCGAAAACCGTCGGGTCAGAGACCGAATGTATGAACATTTGTATGCTATTAAAACAATAAGGGCGACAATGCACTGGCAAAACATATAGGATTAAATCCAGGTCTAAGCTTCCAATTTATGGCCATTGAGCATGTACGAATAAAGATTAGGCGAGGCCCTTTTTCATTAATTTTAGAAAACAGGGAGCTAGAATGGCAGTTACGCCTCGATGCATTCAGGCATCCTGGTTTGAACAACAACTGCAACATAGCTCCTGTACTGAAATTAAAAAGTTACTTTAGGTAGTTTATAAATAAAATTTTTCTAGGTTTTCTATGAAAACAGGATAGAGTTGTTGTCTTTATTAAAGGTACAAGAAGATTTGGAAACACCATAGGTTGAAACACCCATCATCAGTATTTAAAAGGACATAGAAACGGGTTCTGTACTTTATACTATAGGGTTAAATTACCCTATATAGGTATAAGACAGGTTTTTTGATGATACTATTAGTGTGCAACAAAAGTCAGTTGAGTAGCTTGCAATTGTAGTTATATGTACACACACTTATAGGTATTTCTATTAGGACAGCTGGTCCTGTAAATAAATAAATAAAATAAATAAAAAGGTGCAGTTTTAACTGTTAAAATTTTTATTTTTATTTATACTTAGATGTATTTTATAAGTTTTATTTTATTTATGTTTTTTTATATAAGGTTTATTGACAGGCTGTTGTATTAATTAATAATATGTTTGAAAGGTTTTTGTGGTATACATCATACTTATTTGATATATTTTTTAAAAAAAGTGGTTGCTGCTTTCAGGAAACTGGAAGATGTCACTTCCTGATTTTCCTGATATAAATGGAGTGTGCTGTTTTAGATGTTATTTCCTCTGAAGAAGCCACGGATTGTTGTAAAACGCTGTTACTACAATAAACGCTAAGGAGGATTTTATCTGGGTGTGTGATTTCTGCTGACAAGGACCTCGTTCTGCTTATTATTTGGTTTTCTTTTACATTTTCCTGGTTTGTGGTCCATTTTCCCTAACAACCCATACTGACATTTCCAGTTACAAACATTATACATCACTTATAATCTGCCCAATCATTTTTCAGTCAAACATTACATAGCTCATTTAAGTCCTGCCTTTTTTTAAACCTCAATCCTCCCCTCTATGTATTGTTCCCAAAATTCCTATTTTTCCTATATAGTTTGCTCTGACCCCTTTCTAAAGATCTCAATTCCAGCTGCTTTATCTCTGTTACTATAGTCACTACTTATAATATAGTTGGTTAAAATTTTGATTTCCATTTTCTAGTAATTGCTTTTTTGGCAGCCACTGTAATTAGACACAGCAAGCCCTTACCATGTCTAGGCAATTTTGATTCTGTATCATAGCTCAGAAACATTATCTCCCGTGCCACACCAATCCAGTCACCCAGCATCTCTGATAGTGCACAATCCTTAAAGTCTGCCAGTCACTGCACTCCCAGAAAGTATGTTCCTAAATCTTTTTCTTCCCCCTCACACCGCCAACATTTACTGTCTACTTGAGGAAAAATTATCTGGTGTCTACTGGGAGTATAAAATATTTATGTAAACATTTCCAAGCAAAAATCCTAAATCTTCTAGATTTTGTTGCATGTTTGGGAGACACACATTTCCTTCCATTGTTTCTTTGTGAATTGCTTATCCAGTCTTTCTTCCCAATCCTTTCTAACCTCCTCTGGTCAATTCTTATAGTTATCATGCAATATTTTATATGATCTACTAATTATTCTTTTTTTAATGGCAGTTTCTATTGTAGATTCTCCTAAAAACTCTACCAGTGTGTCATTCATTTAGGACTCCCCTATTTATTTCTCTTTGCCTATACTCTGATATCAGTCCTTGAAAGGCAATCTCTAAACTGCAGTCCAAATAAATTCTTGGCCTTTTCCCTTTCTATTACCTTTCCCTCTCTAGTTATTTGCTCCCAATACCTTGGTTCTTTGGCCAGTTTTCTCCAATAAATTCCAGTTCCCTCTTGCCTATTGTCTGTATCCCCAAGTTGCAGTCATTCCTATTGACAGAATCTCCTTTCTTCATTCCTGTGTTGGCTTAGTTCTTAGAATACTTTCTGCTACTTTATGGATGTAATATTGTGTATTATTGTTATTCTCCTTAAAGGCCTGCATCCAAAATTCAAGTCTCTCCTTGCTTCTTGAGCTTCCACCCTGTTTCAGCGTAATCCCTTTCCACTTTGAATTATAGTTTTCTGCTTGTGCTATGCATAGGAGCCTTAACTGTGTAACTCTGAAATGCCCCTTTAAATTGGTTAATCCCATTCCGCCCTGTTCGACTGGAAGAATCAGCCTATCCCACTTGACTCTTGCTATCTTCCCCTCCCAGATAAAGTCCTTCAACTCTTTATTAATTGCTATACACATCTCCTGTGGTTAATAAAAATATGCCTGACCTATGTATAAGACTAAAGGGACTAAAAATATTTTGACTGCTTGTATCTTACTACCCATATCCATATAACAAAGCTTCAATTTTCTCAGTTTCTGTATTATCTTTTTAGTCTCTTCCCACATATCCTTAGCTCCCACACCAGAATTATTTTAATCCATACTCCTAAATATTTCATTTTATCATGTCCCCATAAATACGGATATTGCTGAACCAATTTGTAGGTACATAATTTATTGCTATTGCCTTTGTTTTAGCTTTACTAATTTTGTATCCTGAAAAGATTTGAAACTCTCAAAATGTTCCACAGCACTGTAATGTATCATTCTGGTTTTATCAGGTATAAAATAATATCCTCTGCAAATGCAGCCAGCTTTTCTTAACTACCATATCAATTATATCTTTGAATTTCTGAGTCCCTTATTTGCTTTGCCAGTGGTTCTAAATATAATGCAAATAATAAAGGGGAAAGAGGACACCACTGCCTGGTTCCTCTGCTCAAGCAGAATTTATCACAGAGGATCCCACTCACTTACATTTTCGCCTCCAATCTTTCATATATCCTCCTAATCAACCTTATGATTTTTTTTTTCAGGAAATGGAAATACTTTCATTGCCCTCCTCATAAAGTCCCAGCTTACTGTGTTAAATGCTTTATCTGCATCAAGAGCCACCAACAACAATTGTATCTTTTTACATTTGGTTTCCCTCTGGATAATCAGTGTTCTGTTAATGTTGTCAAATGTTTGCCTTCCCTCCACAAAACCACACTGATCCATATATATCAATTTTGACATTACTTTTGCCATTCTTTTACCCATAATTGACATAAACACTTTATAATCATGGTTTAGTATTGAAATGGGCCTGTATGAAGCTGGATCTAATGGATCTTTACCCTCTTTAGGTATTACTGTTACCAATGCCTTCTTCCAGGATGTTGGTGGTACTTCTCCTAAAACCTTCCAGATCTTTGTCAGTCTTTTCCCTCCTAGCTTCTGAACTTCCACAGGAATACCCTCTATTCCTGGGGACTTTCCTGTATGTTGGTTATACATCACAATTTTTATCTCATCTCCTTTTATCCTAACCATTAGTAATTGAGCCTCATCTACGTCTAACCTTGGCATATTTAATTCTTCCATGAACATTGCCATTTATATATTTTTTTGATTTCTATATTTCTCTGCTTTATACAGACTTTCACAGAATTTTCAAAATATTTTAATACTTCTCTACAGGATCTCTTGTTACAGGCTCCCTAAGCTTGGTGAGAGTCCTTTCTACATTCTGTTGCCTGAGTCGTTGTGCTAAAATTTTTTTTGTGCTCTACTGTTATGATAAAAAAGAGTGGCTTTACAGCAATCTTTCTAAACTTGTGCATACTATAGGATTTGCAGAACTTATGAGAAGTGACGGAGGAACTGTCAAATCCAATGTAAAAATTTGATATTGCTGCTAACTGAACCTTAACTGTTGAGGAACAAGCTTCCTTAACAAGTAGGGCCAAAAATTCAAGGATGTTTTGTATGGGAGCCGAGAAAGGATCAATATTATTTTGATGAACTCAGTATACAAATCTTTTCCATTTACTGGAGTAGAGTTTTCGTGTAGAGGGTTTATGGGAAGATAAAAGTATATGTTGGACAAGTGAAAAAAGCATAGGTTGTCTGGCTATCAATGGAAGTGGAAAAGCCAGGGCTGTCAGCCTGAGTTTTGATATGTCTGGATGGATCATGCCTGTTGGGTGAGACAGGAGGGGGAACCAAATCTGACGAGGCTAGTAAGGTTCAATGAGGATGATTTTGCTCTTCAGCATGGCAGCTGTCTGTAGGAATATGGGTAGGTATAAAGTAGACCAGGGACAATCAGGAAGAAGAGCTTCCCTTGTGTGATTCCACCTGTGAGGGGGGGGGGGTTAGAGCAAAGTAGCTGCCACATTTGTTTAGGGGAGGGGCAAAAAAACTGCAACAAGGCTGGACTCACTGATGAAAAATCATTTCTGTTACTTTCTTGTTGAGGGACCAATCATGAGGTAGAAGAATGCACTTGCTCAGCTTGTCTGCTATCACACTGGACTTCTCTGGAATGTGCATTGCTATGAGAAAGCGGTTGGATGAGATCAGCCATTGCCACACTATGAGCACTTTCCAACACAAGGAATATGGTCTGGTTCCTCCTTGTTTGTTGATGTAACAATCTACTGACATATTGTCCATTTGAATTGCAATCATCCCTAAAGGGAGAGCATTCTGAAGGGCCTGCAATGCCAAAAGCACTGCTTTCATCTCTAGGACATTGATTTGCAGGTTTGCTTCTTCAAGGACCCAAGTGCCTTGGACTGTTTCCCCCAGAAATTGCCCCCCACCCCGCCCCAACTGGAAAGCATCTGTGGTCACTATGGCCTTGGTCAGAAGTGGAACAGATGCCCTTGTAGAACCTGATCTGATTGAATCTACCACCTGAGATCTCTCTTGCATATGTGAGTGATTCATATCAGAATTGATATGGGTTGATAAAGTATCAACCATTGTGTTGCTAGCATCCACTTTAGAATCCTCATGTAAAATGTGGCTAAAGGTTACTAGTGTTACTGCTGCTGACATTGATCCTAGAGCTTGAAGGACCAAGGTGGCTGAAATCCTGGTACTGCAGATTATTTTTCTGACCTGGAATTTTATAGTCTGAGCCCATGATAGAGGCAGTGAGGCCATTATTGACCTTGTGTTGAGCAGTGCTCCTATAAATTCCAAATTTTGAGTTGGTTCCAGTTGACACTTTTCATAGTTTATAGTTATTCACAGATAAGAACATGTCTGGAGAGCCTGATCTTTGTCTTTATTAACTCATTCACTCCAAGGGAGCTCAAAGTTTGCACTGTAACTTTCAATGGGTGGAGCCTAAGCCTTTTGACAGAATCAAATTATGTCCTCACATTTCAAACAAATATTCATCTCTCTGGAACCATATGGGTTATTAAAGAAGTATAGATGGCAAACCTTTCAGTACAGGCTACTTTTATAGTGGTTGTATTCTTTAGGTTATAGGTCTTAAACTGAACTGTATAAGTCACAGTAATTATATTTATAATATTTTGTAAACAACCTAAAATATTTTAGCAACCCCTTAAGTTACACACATACTGTCAGCAACATTTTATTCATCTAGCTGAGAAATTTCATACAAGACTAGATATTTAGAAACATTGGTCTCCAGTTCCCTGTCTTATTGGGCAATAAAAAGAATCTTGAGTAATTTCCAGATTCTAACTTGTCTGGTGAGACCTCTTGGATGACTTTCGAACAGTTTTTGTAACTGAATTGCTGCTTGTTCCCTCTGATTGGGTGGATCAGAGATTCTTCTTCAAACTGGAAGAGGAAAGAAAAGGGAATTATATAACCTCTGGAAATTATCCTCTTCACCCAAGTATCTGTTATTTCTAGCCAGGCTCTCTGGTGCAGGGATAGTCAACCCCCAATTACCTCCAGAGGAGGGCAATTGGGCCTTCTCTTAGGAGTGTCGGAAGGGTCTGTCAGAGAAAGAATCTCTGGACCTCTGGTTTTGAAGGTCACCTCTGCTATGGGGTGGCATCTACCAGTAGAGTTTGTCCCTCTATACCTGGGGAAACTTCCTCCACATGTGACCTGGAAAGGTCTCTGGGATTTCTTGATCCACATCTTTCGACCACCTCACTGATTCCCAGAAAAGAATCTTTGAGGGGCAGAAAAACTTATCCCCATGGCCGACAGAGTCTTTCTGTACTTCTCACACCTGGATAATGTGTTCTTCACTTAGGAGCCAAACAAAGATGTGCCATCAAAAGGAGCATTGATGAACAAATACTTGAGGGGCTCCATAAAATCACATAAGTCCACCCAGACATGCCTCCTCATAATATTAATGCCAGAACCCACTGCCCTTGAGGTTCCTTCAGCTAAATGTGAAATGAGCCTCATGGAAATAGATTGCAGGGTAGCCATCTGAGAAGTCACAAACAACTGTACTTATTCAGAAATGGATCCTGAGAGGGTGTTTGAGAGGTCCTTTATCAAATCCCTCTGTAACCTTGTTAAAAGTGCCAAAAAATTCAGTGACCTTAAGGCAAAGGTTGCTGACACATAGACATGCTTCTCCAACCTGTCCATTGCCCATGAGTCTTTGTTGAGGGGATGAACAGTGGAGCTCTCCTCAACAAGTTCATTTTTTGTGGCTGCCACCACGACCATGGCATCAACGGGCACCCTTTTTCAATAAAACCATGACCATGGCATCAACAGGCACCCTTTTTCAATAAAACTGTTTGTCCATAGATGGTGTCATAATTTTGTCTGGTCTCTGAGGTATTGGTTCAATAGTGTCATGATTCTTCCATGTCCACCAAGAGGTCAACTCAATGAGCTTGTCTGTAGGAAGAGTTACCCAGGAGGTATACAGGCCAGTACTGAAAGCCTCCAGGAATAGACTCCTTGGATGAAGGGATGCTGGATGTTCAGCCACCTCTTTGCTTTAAAATCTCATGGATGTCTCCAAATGAAACATTTTCTTGAGGAACATGGGGACCCCTTCACCTTCATCGAAGTCTGTATCTTCTGTGATAGACTCCTCTGGGGAGTCCAAGTGCTTCCTTTTACATGTCTTGTTCTTATGGACCTCTTCAATGGGGTGCTCTGGGGAGGTATCAGAAGTCAGGATATTCTGTTGGGAAACCTGGGGTATCAGTTCTGACTGTCCCTGTGGAAAGGAGGGAGGAGACTCCAGGTGCAGAGATGTCAAGGCTACAGATTGAGGATCCAAGGCAGGTAGGAACTGTCTGTGTTGCTGAGGCAGACAATGCTCTCTCCATAGCCTCAAAAGCAGATGTCCCCAGAGAGGGAAAGGACCTCAGATCCAAAAAGGCAATCTTTTGGACTGTCTACCCCCTCTGCATCAAAGATGACCTCCCTGAGGCAGGAACTGGATCTGAACTAAGCTGTGTTGATGTTCTGAGGTGCAGAGACTGGTCTGACATTTTCGAAGTTCATTCGAGCACCTCGGATCTGACAGGGAACCCTCAGCTGTGAAAGCTCTCTGGATCTGATTAATCTGAAGTGCTTAGAGCGAACTTTGGATCGGAGGATAAAGGTATCCATGGATCCGAGTCAGATGGACTGCTCAGATCCAAAAACTCTAAGACCAGAGAAGGAGTCAGAGGGGTAACTGGTAAAGAGGGTGCAATGGAAGAGAGGACTTCCTGACTAAAAGTGGTAGGAGATGGTAAGACACCTGTCAGACTCTGCACCAAGAGAATCCTTCTCACCACTCTCTCATCTTCTTCCATTAAACCCCTGAAAGAGTGAGTGGAAATTACAAAGGGGGACCAAGGTTTCTCCAAAAAGGATGAGGGGACCAAGGAGGGAACTGGGTTCACAGAAGGGAATATCTGGCCCTAGGCTTTGTCAACTTTTTCATTGGATCTGAAAAGGTTGGATCCAACATGTCTTTCATTTTATGCTTCAGATCTGATGTTGAGGTTTGGTCCGATAAATCTCTCTCTTTTTTTTTTTTGTTTCAGATCCAATTAGGAGGTCTGATCTGATAACTTTATCTTTTTTCTTTTTAGGATCTGATAGAGAGGTCAGATCTGAATGAAGTCTCTTCCTTGACTGTTCCAATGCCATGCAGGAAGTAGTAGAAGGACTTGGAGAAGAAGACTTAGATTTTTTGGATTTAGGGGAAGTAGCTCCAGATAAAGTTTCTCTGAAAGAGATAGGAAACAGCCCTTGTAAAATCAACTTATTTTTCTCTCAACAAGAGCTCTGAGATTAAACTAATAACATACAGCACAATCCTCTTGAAGAGGTCCAAGACAATATGCACATAAAGTGTGGACATCAGAAAATGGAATTTTTTCTCCACCATAACCAGAAAAACACAAAGAAATACTATCAACAAAAGGAAATATTGGAATACTAGATTTTTGTTTAATATAGGCAATACAAGGGAAGGAAATACCAGCAATGGTAATAAACTACACAGAGTGTAGAAGAAAGGAGGGGAATACTAACGATAGTATTCAGAGGTACAAACTGTATGGAAACTGTGCGAAAATATTACATATGAAAAAAGGTGAAAGTGTTTAGAATCAAGGTAAAATATAAAGTAAACCAGAAAGATCAAGAGGTTTTAGTTAAGGAAAGTTATAATATCACAAAGTAAAACTTATCTGCTTGAGAGTAATAGTCACCATGTCTTTTATGTAAAGAGGCAAATGAGATCTGAGGTACTTGGGGCTGATGTATTATGGGTAAAACAGAAGCTCGATATTTTTTTGTTCTCATGAGCTTTAGCAATGGCAGAGTCGGATCCACAGGATTGGATCCAAACCCATCAGGTGAGGATAGAATGAAAATTTACATGATCAGAGCTCTCGATTCCCTGCTTTGTTATATCTAAAATTAAAACTGCTGTCAGTCTGTCGGCAACTTCCTTACTCCTGAGGGATATGCTGCAACCATGGAAGAAGGCACTCTAACCATAATTTGAATGTACTTTTCCTCTTTTTTTAACATCTTTAATGAGTTATCACTAAAAACATGGGCAAAAAAGAAGTTATGTACTTACCATAATTTTCCATGTGTGTTGTCCATCTTGTCCTTCATTCTCACTGATGGGATTGGATCAGATCCTTTGGATCTGTCTTGGCCATTTCTAAAGCTCCTGGTCTTCAGCAAAGCTCGTGGGCATCCTTCTTTACCCATAATGCAAACCCCTAGCTTCCTCAGATCTTGTTTACCCCTAGTACACTTATAGAAAGAATAGGTGTGTGTATAAATCAAAATATACATGAGTGTCAGTTCTAAGGCTATATGGCCCTATAGTAACCAATTTGTGCTACTCAGTCTCCCAGGAGTATAGGCGGGGGGGGGGTATGGAGGGAGGGTTGTGAGAATAAAGGAAGAGATGGACAACACACATTGAAGGTTATGTTAAGTACATAACTTCTTTATGTGATGTCAGTCTCACCTTTATTCTCCTTGATGGGACTGCATCCCAAGCAACCTGACTCTTGGGTGGTTCATAGAAGTATATTCCTCAGAACCTTAGAACCGAAAGAGGTGCTACTCCTAGAGGCCAAATCCACTTTGTAATGAGTAATGAAGGTATGAAGTTTTGCCCAAGTTGCTGCAGCACAGATGTTATCCAATGGTATTCTAGCTTGAAAAGCTGCAGAAGTGGCTACAGGCCTTGTGGAATGAGTTTAAGCAGTATTCTGAAGTGCTCTTTTCTTTGAATTATAAATGTAGGATATGCATGGTGTAAGCCATTTAAATAAGGTAACTTTTGTGAGTGGCTGACCTTTTTTAATATCAGAATAAGAGATGAAAAGCTGATCTGATTTTCTAAATTCAGAAGTTCTATGTTAGTAAGATATCTGCCTATGAACATCTAGGAGATGCAGAGAATATTCTCTTTTATTTTGGAAGTTAGGGAAGAAAACTGGCAGCTCTATAGATTAGTTGAGGTTACTTTCCAACATAACCTTTGGCAGAAATGAGGGCTTAGTGCATAAAGAAACTCTGTCCTTATGAAAAATTAGGTATGGGGGTTTGGCAGACAAAGCTTGTAATTCAGAAACTCTCCTAGCTGAAGTAATAGCCACTAAAAAAAGCATTTTCCAGGAGAGAGATTTCAAATTACAGGTAGCAGATGGTTCAAAGGGAGGACAAATAATGTTTGACAAAATGAAATTCAGTTCCCAGGGTGGTGACGGGTTCCTGTATGGGGGTCTTATCATTGTAGTTTATTTTACAAATGCCTTACAAAGTCTGTGTGACATGATACCAGAACAAATTTCAACTTTCTCCTATATAGAAATCTGAAATTGCTCCCTACTAAACTGTAACAGTGGCTGCAGCAGCTCCTTCACGGAAAAGTTTGGCAAAAATTCTAGGACAGAATGTATTGGCACAGAAAAGGGATTATTGCTGGCCCATGTAATAAATCTCTTCCATTTACTTCTGTATAGTTTTCATGTAGATGTTTTACGGGAAGATAAAACATGTTTGACTGGAGAGGAAACCTGGTGATCAGGGGAAATGGCGCAGCCAAGATGTTAGTTTGAGATTGTCCAGGTTGGGATGAAACATTCCTGACTGGTGAGTCAGAAGATCTGGAGCAGAGTCCATGGTTCATACCAAAGATGAGGCTGAAGAAAGGAGAACCAGATTTATCGAGGCTAATAGGGGCCAATCAGGATTATTGTCGTCTCCAACAAACTTGCTTTCTGCAAAAACTTAGGAATTAAAGGAATTGGAGAAAAGGCATAAAGAAGTCCCAGAGGCCAATTGTGAACAAGTGCATCCCTTGATGACTCCCCCGTGGGAGGGATCAGGGCAAAGTAGTTGCTGCATTTGGCATTGGTGGGTGATGCAAAGAGATCACAGCAAGGCTGGCCCCATTTTCAGAAGATCTCTTCCATAACTTTCTGACTGAGGGACCAATTGTACGGCCATAGTCTGGCTCTGCTCAGTTTGTCTGCAATCAAGTTGGATTTCCCTGGGATGTGCATTGCTATCAGAAAGTAGCTGGAAGCCGTTGCCCACTGCCAGACCATCAGAGCTTCTTGACAAAGGGGGTAAGACCTGGCTTCTCCCTGTTTATTTATGTACCAGACTATAAACATATTGTCTGACTAGATTGCTATTATTCCTAGAGGAAGTGTGTCTTGAAATGCTTGCAAAGCTAAAAGCACTGCGCTCATCTCAAGAATGTTTATCTGCAAGTGAGCTTCATGTTCCTGACACATGCCTTGGACTGTCTATCCTACATAAGGCCCCCCTATCTGGGTATCATCCGTGGTCACTGTGGCCTGGGGTTGAAGGGGGACAAAGTGATGGCCGTGAGATACCAATGATGAGTGAGTCCACCACTGGCGATCCTTTTTGCAGGTGCTGGTTATCATAATTGTGTGTGACATTGGAAGTTCCAAGATTGACCATTGTGTGGAAAGTGAACACTGAAGTATCCTCATATGAAGATGAACTAGAGGAATGAGTACGATTGATGCAACCATTTTTCCCAGTACCTGAAGAATGAGTTTTGCAGACGCTCGCTTCTTCCTGATTAACAAGGATTTTACGTTGGCAAAACTGAGAGGGCATTACGTAAGCAAATTTACAAACATCTATACGCCATAGAAAATAAAAATGTGAACAACTCCCTTTATAAACACGCACTGACATGGTCCTGGGCAGGTTAAGTTTAAGTTTGGGATTTTAAAAATTGTTGCTAAGGATCCCCGGGGAGGGGATTGGGGTAACAGGATTTCCAGGATTTATGTGGACGGAAGCGCTTACCACTTTGACTACTACATTATCGTGTATTTACTGGTGTTTACATTCATTTTATTGGTCTTTTTGATGGAATAAACATTTTGTCTGTTATCTTCAGCTTTGGAAGTCTTATTCAAACAAGTTGATGAGGCAGTGTGGACTAAGGTGGAATTGTTTTTTTTACTGTGTTTGGTTTTTCCACCGGAGTGCTCCATTGTGCTTTTTACTAGTTATTGTTGAGTGCGTAGTCCTTGCCTGCACTTCTTGTTTAGGTTTAAAACCAACATGGCAGTTGTTTGCTGTATTTCTAGTATGGATCATACCAACAAACCTGATTTACCAGTAGGAATGTCTAATGAGACTGGAATCTTAAAAGATCTAGCACTAAATGGTGAGGAATGGAACTTAACTGTTCTGATCAAATTGATGTCAGCGCAATATCAACATCTTCAGTCTACTCTCGAGAGACTTCAGAATACTTGCAGCATGGTTCATCATAGCTCACAGGTCCCACCCCCTTCTTTGGTGAGCAGTATGACTTTGCAGCCAGGCAACCCCATGTTACCATCCACATCAGGATCAAACAGTATACCTTGTGGTCAAGGTATGGGGAAATCACCGGGGACAGTCAGCAGAGACACTCGCTTTAAGAGATGGCACAATAAGGATTTATCTTTCGGTAACAACGAGTGACCGGCTAAACCAAAGGACTTGAACAACAAGTTACAAGAATTTGAGACAAAAATGGGAAAGGTACGTGGCTTACAGATTGAGAACACGTATCTTAATGAATGTTTAAGACTACACAGAGTTCCAAAAGGGCTGAGAAGTTACAAATTCCCTAATGGGATTTCTGTAGGTCAGCTGGAACTTGAATTATTAGCCATGTTTGATCGTCATGGCATGGAAATGCTGCAGTTCATCATTAGGATTAATATTTCAAAAATGAATGTATTGTTAGATATTAATGTACTCAACGATGAAATACAGTCTGATGTAAATTTTATTAGATATGAGGCTAAATATGATTATGTGTTTGACAAAATTGAATAGGTCATGGAGAATGTTGTTAGGAAGCAAAGGAAACTTAAAAGGGACGAAATGGAATATAAACAAAAATGGCCTACCCACTACCTAAACGTTACTTACATCCCCCCACTAGTGTGAGAAGGATGGGAGTCATGGATGCAGGAATGGATTCAGTAGGCTTTGAGGGTGGGGATGGGGTTAATGATGTTGCAATGCAACAATTTTTTAATGAGGAAGAGGAGGTTTTTGAACAGAGAGTTACCCATCCCTAAGGAGGACCGAAAGGATCTTTAATAGAAACCAAAACAATCGCAACAATTTTTTAGGACAGCATTACATGCCGAAAGGGCAGAGACCGAGAGGTCACAGGAATTATTGGAGGAACAACAGGGGGAACAGGTATTGAGGTCAGTTGATGGCAATGAAGCCATTATTACTTCCTTTGGAGGGAAGATGTTGAGTTACCTAGATTTCAACATTTTCAACTACACAGACCAGGCTTAACTAAGACTCATTTTTCCCTTTTCAAGAGGGGAATGAAATTTGTTCCTAATAGGAACTTTGATATCTCCAAGGTTTTAATCGAATTTAAATTCTACCTTAGGAAACTGAATTTTAACCTACTCTTTAAGGACACTACCATTTCTGGTAGGCAAGAACTTTAAGAAGAAAAGTTTGTTTAACCCCCCCCCCCCACATCCTACTCTGTCCAGTTTTTAGAAGGTTTGTACCAGGGAGATTTATCAGGCCTACAACTCCCAGAAAGAAAGATATTATAACTTGGACAGGGAGGAAGAAGGTTTATTGAGAACTTTGATGTCATCTGACAATTTGAGAATCATGAAACCCGATAAGGGGAGAGGGGTTATCATAGGAAAGTATGACTGTGTCAATGACATATAGAATATGTTGAATGATACTGATCAGTACGTAGCTGTCTCACTTAATTAGATTCACATTGCCCATAGGCGGATACAACTTTTCTTGGAGGATAGTTTATTGCAAGGGGTAATTAATGAAGAGCTTTACCATTTTTTGATTAATGAACATCTCATACATCCCCAATGGTCTTTGGCATTCCCAAAGTACATAAAAATGTGGAGCACCCTCCATACAGATTGTGGCCACCCACAATAGTTTCATTTATTCTCTGGGTATTTTTGTTGACCGACTTTTGAAGAACACTATGCGCCCCCTTCCTCACATCCTAATTGATTCATGGGACTTTTTAACTAAGATTAAACAGGAGTATTTTGGCATAACAACAGGTTTTTCCACTATTGATGTTGTGGACTTGTTTAACTCTATACCCCATGATTTAGGACTGGAACTTTTCCATGAGGCCCTTTGTGATCACACTAGTTTGGATGGAGGGCTTATCCATTTTGTTGTGGAAGTAATGGAAGTTATTTGAAAAAACAATTACATAAACTTTGAGGGTGAGTACATTAGACAACAGAAAGGAGTGGCCATGGGGTCAAGAAGTGCCCCCATTTTTGCCAGTTTAGTCATGGTGTCCTGGGACAAGAGGTTTGTTTTCAATTCTGGGTTTGAGATGGAAGGGATTGTATACCTCCGGTACCTGGATGATATATTTGTTCTATGGAAAGAGGCTGTGTCAGTGGTGAACGGCTTTTTTGATTACATCAATCAGGTGTGCCCCCATTTCAGGTTCATTCATCATTTTTCTAGAGACAGTATCGACTACTTGGGCGTTATGATTTCTAAAAATTTATTTTGGAGCAATTTACATCCAAAGTATTTCACAAAGCCACATACTCCAATAGTTTTCTGGCTTTTGACAGTAAACATCCCTTTTACACACAGAAAAATATGGTGAGAGGACAGATGATTAGAGGTGCTAGAATGTGTTCCACCCTGATGGATTATAAAGCTGAATTAGGTAACCTGACAGATGTTTTTAGACAGGGGTTACCCAATGGACTTGGTTCAGACTCTAGCCAGGGAGGTTTTGGAAGAATAGGGGGGAGTTTACACCTCTATTTGGTAGTGTGAAGTCTATTAAGAAGTTCAAACAGAAACAGGATGGTAATTTTTATAATGCCATGGTCACACATTTCGGCCACTTGGGACAGACCATATGAAAAATTGTATCCAAAAACTGGGTCATTTTGGAAGGAAACAGTGAGGTGTTTAGCGTTGTGGGGACATCACCTTTTTTGTACACAAAGTAGGGCCCAGTATTAAGTACTACTTGGAACACCCCTTACCCCAGGATGATAGAGGCAAAGGGACCAGGAAATGTGGATCATGTAGATACTGCTCATTTATTTTAGAGGAAACATCTTTGATGGTAGGAGAATTTAGGACTATGGTACATTTAGTTCATGGCAACTGTGGTAGTATGGGACTGGTCTACCTGTGTGTTTGTCAAGGATGCCAAAGGTTTTACATTGGCAAAACTGACAGGGCATTATGTAAGTGTATTTACTACCATCTATATGCCATAGAAAATAAAAACATGAACTCCCCCCTTTATAAACACACACTGACATGTCCTGGGCAGGTTAAGTTTAAGTTTGGGATTTTAGAAATTGTTGCTAAGGTTCCCTGGGGAGGGGATTGGGGTAACATGATTTGAAGTAGTGAAGTCAAATGGCAACTGAGGTTGGGAGTCACTTATTCACCAGGTATAAATGAACATGTTTCCCTGGTACCAGTTTTGAAAGAGGCAACCTAAAATTTATGTAAAAAATGTTAATATCTGAGATGACAGTTTATTGGCTAGTGTTTTATTCATTTACTTTTTACGGGTGTTATGCAACACATTGTTTTTAAAAAGTTTTTTTATTTCATAGTTTTTAAGTGTATTTTTTATATGCAATTTAGGGGTTAAATAATGTTTCTTGCAACACTGAGTGGTTACCAATTGAGTTAATTGATTGTGTTAATGAGTAAAGGTATTTCAGCAGTCACAATGGTGAAGCACTAGGTTTGATAAAGTCCAGGATTTATGCGGATGGAAGCGCTTACCACTCTGACTACTGCAATTGGGAGATTGGATTATCATGTATTTACTGGCTTTTGCATTCATTTTGTTGGTCTTTTTGATGGAATAAACATTTTATCTTCAGCACTGGAAGTCTTATTCAAACAAGTTAAGCAGTGTGGACTAAGGTGGAATTGTTTTTTTTACTGTGTTTGTTTTTTCCACCGGAGTACTCCATTGCGCTTTTTAATAATTTGAATGTACTTTTCCTCTTTTTTTTTTAACACCTTTAATGAGTTATCACTAAAAACATGGGCAAAAAAGAAGCTATGTACTTATCACAATTTTCCATGTGTGTTGTCCATCTTGTCCTTCATTCTCACTGATGGGATTGGATCCGATCCTTTGGGTCTGTCTCAGCCATTTCTAAAGCTCTAAGTCTTCAGCAAAGCTCATGGGCATCCTTCTTTACCCATAATGCAAACCCCTAGCTTCCTCAGATCTTGTTTACACCTAGTACACTTATAGAGAGAGAATATGCGTGTGTGTGTATATAAAAATCAAAATATACATGAGTGTCAGTTCTAAGGCCATATGGCCCTATAGTAACCAATTTGTGCTACTCAGTCTCCCAGGAGTATAGGCGGGGGGGGTATGGAGGGAGGGTTGTGAGAATAAAGGAAGAGATGGACAACACACATTGAAGGTTATGTTAAGTACATAACTTCTTTGTGTGATGTTGTCAATCCCACCTTTATTCTCACTGATGGGACAGCATCCCAAGCAACCTGACTCTTGGGTGGCTCATAGGAGTATATTCCTCAGAACCATAGAACCAAAAGAGGTGCTACTTCCTAGGGGCCAAATCCACTTTGTAATGAGTAATGAATGTATGAGGTTTTGCCCAAGTGGCTGCAACACAGATGTTATCCAATGGTAATCTAGCTTGAAAAGCTGCAGAAGTGGCTACAGACCTTGTGGAATGAGCTCTAACAGTATTTCGAAGGGCTCTGTTCTTTGAATTATAAATGTAGGATATATGCATGGTGTAAGCCATTTAGATAAGGTAACTTTTTTGACTGGTTGACCTTTTTTAATATCAGAGTAAGAGATGAACAGCTGATATGATTTCCTAAATTCAGAAGTTCTATGTTAAGTAGAAATGCATCTGTCTATGAACATCTAATAGATGCAGAGAATGTTCTCCTTTATTTTGAAAGTTAGGGAAGAAAACTGGCAGCTCTATAGATTAGTTGAGGTTACTTTCTGACATAACCTTCGGCAGAAATGAGGGCTTTGTGAGTAAAGAAACTCTGTCCTTATGAAAAACTAGGTATGGGGGTTTGCAGACAAAGCTTGTAATTCAGAAACTCTCCTAGCTGAAGTAATAGCCACTAAAAAGAGCATTTTCCAGGAGAGAGATTTCAAATCACAGATAGCAGATAGTTCAAAGTGAGGACAGATAATGTTTGACAAAATGAAATTCAGATCCCAAGGTGGTGACAGGTACCTGTATTGGAGTCTTATCACTGTAGTTTATTTTACAAATTCCTTACAAAATCTGTGTGACATGATACCAGAGCAAGTTTCTCCTATATGGAAATTTGAAACTGCTGCCAACTGAACTCTAATAGTGGCTGCAGCAGTTCCTTCACGGACAAGTTTTGCCAAAAAGTCTAATTCAGAATGTATTTGCACAGAAAAGGGATCAATCTGATTATTGCTGGCCCATGTAACAAATCTCTTCCATTTACTTCTGTACAGTTTTCATGTAGATATTGTATGGGAAGATAAAATATGTCTGACTGGAGAGGAAACCTGGTGATCAGGGGAAATGGAGCAGCCAAGTTGTTAATTTGAGACTGTCCAGGTAGGGGTGAACCATTCCTGACTGGTGAATCAGAACGTCTGGAGCAGGATCCAGAGTCCATGGTTCATCCCAAAGGTGAGGCTGAAGAAAGGAGAACTAAATTTAACGAGGCTAATAGGGGCCAATCAGGATTATTGTCTCCAACAAACGTACTTTCTGCAAAAACTTAGGAATTGGAGGAAAGGCATAAAGAAGTCCCGGAGGCCAATTGTGACCAAGTGTATCCCTTTGTGACTCCCCCATGGGAGGTATTAGGGGAAAGTAGTTGCTGCATTTGGCATTGGTAGGTGATGCAGAGAGATCGCAGCAAGGCTGGCCCCATTTCTGGAAGATCTCTTCCAAATCTTTCTGACTGTGGGACCACTCATATGGCCATACTTTGGCTCTGTTCAGTTGGTCTACAATCACTTTGGATTTCCCTGGGATGTGCATTGCTATCAGAAAGTGGTTGGAAGCCATTGCCCACAGACAGACCCTCAGTGCTTCTTGACAAAGGGGGTAAGACCTGGTTCCCCCCTGTATGTACCAGACTATGGACATATTGTCTGACTCGATTGCTATTATTCCTAGAGGAAGAGTGTCTTGAAATGCTTGCAAAGCTAAAAGCACTTCCCTCATCTCCAGAATGTTTATCTTCAAGTGAGTCTTGTGTTCCTGACAGATGCCTTGGACTGTCTTCCCTAGATAATGCCCCCCCTATCTGGGTAGCATCCATGGTCACCATGGCCTGGGGTTGAAGGGGGATGAAGTGATGGCCATGAAATACCAATGATGAGTGAATCCACCATTGGAGATCCTTTTTGCATGTGCTGGTTATCATAATTGTGTGTGACATTGGAAGTTCCAAGATTAACCATTGTGTGCAAAGTGAACACTGAAGTATCCTCATATGAAGATGAACTAGAGGAATGAGTATGATTGATGCAGCCATTTTCCACAGTACCTGAAGAACGCGTTTTGCAGATGCTTGCTTCTTCCTGATTAACAATCTTACATAATGGTGGCGATCATCTACTCTGTCTTGTGAGAGCTTTGCTACTAGTGTAATTGTGTTCATCTCTGCTCCTATGGAGACTAATGTTTGACATGGCTGTAGAGAGTTTTTTTTGTAGTTCATGGTAATACCTAGGGAAGAACAAAGCAGATGGGTATAATCCCTGGCTTGTAGCACAAGATGTCTGGTTGGACTGGTTATGAGCCAGTTGTCCAGATATGGAAACATCCAGAATCCTCTGCATCTCAGGTGAGCTGCCACTACTGCCATGAACTTGGTGAATACTCTGGGGGCTGTAGTCAGACCAAAGGGCAGAGCTCAAAACTGGAAGTGACTGGCTCCTAACTGGAAGTGCAGGAACCTTCTGGATCACCTTTCCATTCGAATGTGGTAGTATGCATCCTGAAGGTCTATAGAGCACATTCAACTGTCTTTTTCCAGGAGTGGAAGTATTGTCTACAGTATCACCATCAGGAACTTGGTCTTTTTTACAGATTTGTTCAGATAACTGAGATCCAAAATGGGTCTCCATTCCCGTTTTCTTTGGAACTAAAAAGAATATTGAGTGAGTTCTGGATCCTCTCAGGTCTGCAGGGACTTCTTGGGTGACTGTTTTCTTAGCAACTTTTGGATTTCCAATGTTGCTTGTTCCTTTTGACTGAAACATCCAGAATGGATTTGTTTATGGAAGTGGGGAAGAAGGGAATGATATACTCCCTGGATATTACATCCTGCACCCATTTCTCATTTATCTTTTGCCAGGTTTCATGGTGCAGAGACAATTGACCCCAGACTGCCTCCAGAGGCAAGCAATTGGACACTCCTTCAGGAGCACTGAAAGTGTCTTCCAAAGAAAGATTCTCTGGAGCCCTAATTTTGCAGGCCTACTCTGCCGTGATGGCGGTGTCTTCCATTATCATCCTCCCTCTGCCTCTAGGGGAACTTTCACCATGTGTGACTTTGAAAGATCTCTCTGATTTTCTGAACCACATATTTCCACTACTTCTCTGACCTTTGCGAAAGGGTCTAGTAGGTGTGGAAAAATGCAGTCCAACAGCAGATAAGGTCTTGCATTCTTGTTCACACCTGGTGAGCATTTCTTTTAGTTTGGGCCCAAAAAGAGAAGAGCCATCAAAAGGGGCATTAATAAAGGAAGACTTGAAGTGCTCCACGAAATCACAAAGGTGCATCTAGGCCTGCCTCCTGAGAGAGATGCCTTAACCCGTTGCCCTACTCATTCCATCTATTGCACAATATAAGCCTCATGGATGAGTTAATGATTGAATTTAGGGTGGTGAGCTGAGCATTGACTTTATCTGCCACCACATCAGCTACACCTCCTTGGAGGGAGTCTTGATAGTTCCTTAACAGATTCCTCTGCAATTTAGTGAAGTGGGTAATATAGTTCATTGACCATAAGGCAAAGGTTGCTGAAGACGCACTTCCAATACCCATCCATGGTTCTGGAATCCTTATTTGGAGGATGGATAGAGGAAATGGTCTCAGAAAGTTCCTTTTTAATGGCCACCACCATGAACATGGCATCAACTGCTACACCTTTCATCAAAACATTCTTGTCCTTAGGAGCTGTAATATATTTGGCCTTCTAGGAGTAGGCTTTATGGTATTCAGGGTCTCCCAAGCCTTCTGAGATTAACTCAATAAGCTTATCGGACGGATTGATCACCCAAGAGGTTCAGAGGCGAGACCCAAAGGCCTTCAGGTAAACTGACTCCTCAGCCGGAGAGGTGGACTGCCAGTCACCTCTCTGCTTTAATATTTCCAGGATGTCTCCAAAGGAGGCATCTTCAGAAGGCGATGGTGGGGACCCTTCTGCTTCATCGAGGTTGGTATCAGATGTGATGGACTCCTCTGGGGAGTAGAGATGCTTTTTCATGCATTTCTTCCATGGCCTTCCTCAGTGGGATATTCTTGGGAGGTTTCAGAAAGGGGGAGAATCCCTTGCTGGACATTCTGAAGCCTAGGGTCTCTGCAGACCTGTGGACAGGCTAGGTGAGAAGGCAAAGACAATTGGACAGAACTGGGAGGAAAATCTAAGAGAGATTGTTTCTCAGACTGAGAAGTAGTCAGAACCCTCCTAACTTCAAAGCCAGTCTGCTCCTGCTCCAAACAACTCTCTGAATCCAACAAATGAGTTGTCGCAGCTGATGAAACATTCAGAGCAGAAGATGGACATGCTGAAGCTGAGGTAGGAGCTGAACTCACCCACACTGAGGGACCCCAGAGGCAGGGTTGGGTCCAGAGAAATCTGAACCGGCTTGGGGGACCCAACTGGTGAGTGTGAACTCCAAGAGGTTTCCTGCTCTGACTGGGAGGATACACTCAAGTCAGACACCAGATCCGAGCAGCCTATGGGTCTCAGACCAGTACAGACAGAAGCTGGATATCAGACTGTTCCAGCTCCGAAGTCGAAGGACAGATTGGAGGCAGAGCAGGCTCTGAGAGGGAAGACTCTCTGGTCCAATTCCTTTGGGCTTGGATCCAACAATTTGGCTAAGTCTGGTGTCTTCAACAGCCTCTCCACCACCCTATCTGCATCTTCATTGGACAGACTTCCTATTGGACTGGGCAGAAAGGGTAGGTGACCTTGATCTCGCTAGAAAAGGTGATGGGAGCTGAGAGTGGACTTGTTCCAAGAAAGGGAATTGGCTCCTATATCTAAACTCAGAAGGTAAGATCGACTTCAGAGCTGAGGTTTCTAGTTGCTCCAAAGTATTGGATCTGACCTGAGTCATCTGCTCCGGTAGTTCCTCTGGAGCTGATAGCCTGGGAGCTTTCTGCTTTGGCTCTGAAGAAGCTCGTTTTTGTGTTTTTTCCAATTTTTCAGATTTTTCTGATTTTGAAGATGATGATTCCAGTGATATAGCCTCAGAAAAAAAGAGTTTTAATCAAACCTTTTAGAATGAGTTTATTTTTGCACTCCATCAATGCCCTATGGTTAAATCTGTGGCAAACGGAGCACGACTCCTGTAAATGAAGAGGCCCCAAGCAATACGCACACTAGATGTGTGAATCCCTAAGGGTATCTTTTTCTCACATTTCTCATACTTTCTGAAGCTCAAAGACTTCCCTTCTTGCTTTTGAGACATGCCTACAATATGAAAAAGAACAAAAGAAAGATGAATGGAACACATGTACACAAAACACTCAGAAACAGTCCTTTAATTTAAACAGCAGAAAGTTATAAAGGAAAGGTTTTTTTAAGTCGATTAGAAAGGGGGAAAACATCCTCCAATTTAAAAGGATGTTAGATGTCCTCTAACTCAAATGGACACTAACAAAGAAATAAAGGGAGTAAGAAACTAACAGACACTATATATAGGGTAAAGATATATAAAAATAAACAGTTTTTAAAACTATGGAAAGGTGAACTCTCTCTAATATGAAGAAAAATAGTTTAACACGTAGCCCAGAGCTTGCTAATTGACCTCCTCACTGCATGGCAATCTAGGGGTTTGTGTTATGGGTAAAGAATGATGCCCATGAGCTTTGCTGAAGACCTTGAGCTTTAGAAATGGCCATGAAGGATCTCATGGATAGGATCCGACCCCATCAGTGAGAATAAAGGCAAGATTTACATCACATCACATATTTATATAAAAGAAAAACTATATTAACTTGTTCCCAATTACAAACATTATGCATCACATATATTCTCTTGTATAATCATCACCATTCCAACCGTATAGAAAATTGATTAATTCTTGCCTTACCTAAAACCAGGGGCGGCCCATGCTATTGGACTGCCAGACTGCAGCCCCCTCAACTTCAAGCTAACAAAATAAAAAAAATAAAAATAAAAAAATAAGAAAAAAATATTTTAAAATTTCGCGCATGCGCACTAGTCCAGACTGCTGTTGAGACAGTCTGGAGCATGCACAGATTGTCTCAGCAGCAGTCCTGATTGAGACACATAAACAGGAGTGCTCCCACAAGTCTATGCAGTTTTAAACTGCATAGACTGCCTGGGAACTCGCTGGGGAAACGCGTCGGGGTCGGACTGCAAGGTCGGCAGTCAGGAGAAGGATCTCGGGTCTGGATTGGAGCTTGCTGCAGGGGAAGATCTCACGACGGGCAAGGTCAGATTTGCATGGGTTTTCAGCTGCACTCGTCGGGGGTGTTGACCGTTTTGTGGACAGGGACCTGGATTTATGGAATTAATGGTGGTTTTGCAGACAGGGACCTGGATTTATGGAATTAATGGTGGTTTTACAGACAGGGACCTGGATTTATGGAATTAATGGTGGTTTTGCAGACAGGGACCTGGATTTATGGAATTAATGGTGGTTTTGCAGACAGGGACCTAGATTTATGGAAGTAATGGTGGTTTGCGGACAGGGATTTACTACAGGAGTGTGTGTGTGTGTGTGTGCAAATGCCCCTGGTGCAATATACTGGTGGTTAGGCTCATGGTGGTGTGGTAGGGAATACCTCAGGCTTGAACCCTGTACCTTGTATGCAGGTGTTAAAGACCTGAATTCCCTACCCACCACCATTTGTAAAAAAAATTGCAGATTTTTGCCTCATATTTGATCTGAACTGTTCCTTATAATATCTGTGGTTTATAAATGTTGCAATACTTGATATTTGATGGTGCAGTGGTAGCATTGTTGCCTCACAGCTGCAGGTTCTCAGGTTCGCTTCTTGGCTGGGGTGCCTTCTTTGTGGGGGGGGTCTGTATCTTCTCCCTGTGTTTGTGTGGGTTTGCTTTTGTGTCCTCCCATGTTACAAAGACATGTCTGCATTATTTCTTCCTGGGCCTCTGCTGAGAATTGTTTTTTTTGTTCCAAGTCAGACTGTCCTGATTAACAAATGTTAAATAAAATTGACAGGCATTTGAATTTCAGACTTCAGGTTTCTGAATGTTTAGTTCCTTACATATTCGATGGTGCAGTGGCAGTATTGTTGCCTCACATCTATAGGTTTTCTGGTTTAATTCTTGGCTGGGGTGCCTTCTGTGTGGAGTCTGCATCTTATCCCTGTGTTTGTGTGGATTTGTTCTGGTGTCCTGCCATTTTACAAAGACATGTGTCTACAGTATTTCTCCCTGGGCCTCTGCTGAAAATTGTTTTTGTTCCGTCAGAAGTAAAATTGACAGGCATTTGAATTTCAGACTTCATATTCTTCAGAAAATACATAGTAAAACAATGTTTTATTCTCGCAATAAATATATAGTAACACAACCTTTTATTATAGCAATTTTTTTAAGTTTATAAGATGGCTATTTGAAATTTGTCCTTATTTTTGGGACTGTAATACCCTTTTAGTGGCTTTGTCCAGGTTTTTTGTGCTAAGGTTCACAGCTATGGCAAGAACTGAATTCACTGAATATGTTTGAGGGCCGTATTCCCTCATTACTGGGTTTGTCCAGGTGTTTTGTGCTAAGAGGTTGACAGCTATGGTGAGAACTGAATTCATTAAATGATAGCCATTTAAGTTTCAGTCTTCCTCTCTTTCACAAAGCAGCTGATATGGTGTAGTGGTATGTTGCTCTTGACTGTTTTGCACAGGGACCTTGGCAGTAAAATGTACGGTGGTAACAGCATTTTTCTTTCACAAAGCAGGTGATTTGGCATAGTGGTATGTTGTTCTGACTCTTTTTCACAGGGACCTTGGCAGTAAAATGTATGGTGGTAACACAGCATTTTATTCTAGCAGCTTTCCAAGATTATACAAGCAATGTTTAATGTGTCCCTGGTTTTTGCCCTTTTGACCCACCCCAATAAATTTGGCTTTTTCCAGACTTCTTGTGCTGCAAAGTTGAGATGTAGTTGAGTATTGAGTAGATTTTACAAGGAGCTGAGAACTGCAGGGGAAGAGAAGTTTAGTGCTGATTATGCTAAGTCAGCTCACATTGCTAATAGCACAAAAGGTTGTGTACTTGCTTTTGATGCAGAAGGTTGTTGGTTCTACTCCCATAAGGGGTGAATGCTGCCGTACTGAAAATTAAGATACTAACTATGACCCTGTTATCAGTTTGCCATCCATTTCCTATTGCAATATTACTAGCTTATTTTTAATGTAATTTAGGCAATTTATTCCACAGGGGCATCAGACACTTTATTTTTCGATGAAACCATGAAATATAAAGGTGATTGCTAGCACCAACCTCTTCATTACAGATTTATTTAACGTGGAATTATTTAGATGACTTTTTTACTACTTCAGAGATTGTGCATATTTACTGATAATGGTGGACTGTAGAATTGTGCATATTTACTGATAATAGTGGACTGTAGAAGTTTGAGTAGACTTTTATGATGGAAATGTTCTGAATTGGACAGTTTTGTTTCATTGTTTACTGGAAAAATGTTCAAAGCAATAGGAAGGTGTATCAAAAAGCACATGTATGTTTTGTATGCAAGGGGCCTATGATTTGAAAACAGCACAGAATTAATTTTTATCTGCCACAGGTAAAATATATTTTCTTTGAATGTGGATTTTAATGTTTCAATGAATGTGAGTTTCAAGGGCAGAGAAGGTTTAATGCCAAGTTTGTTTAGCAGATGTCTTAGTGTTTGTGCTGTAAAATGCAAAAAATAAAACTTTCAAATTAAGTTCAAATCATCATAGAAGCAAATCAGTATGCACATTAGTGTTTATGGTAAATGGAGTGAAATAGCAAAGTAATGGATCATTGGAATGGTTGCAGGGAGGCTCCATTCGACCATGGTTTTGTGAGGGAGAAGGGCGGCAAACTTAGACAGCCCCAGCTGAACTATACCTCCCAACTGTCCAGATTTTCAAAGAATGAATAGATTTTTTGCTTCTTATTTTTGGTTTGTTCCTCATAAAAATTTGTGGTTTTCTGGCAAATCATTTAGGAATTAAGTCACTAAATAATGACACACCTAGTTTCAGACTTCATAACCTTCAGAAAAATGCATGCTAAAGTAAGACCTGTTCTATCAACTGTCCCAGTTTATAGAAGAGCATTTTTTAGTACGGTTTATATGTTCCCCCCAATATATTTGGCCTTGTCCAGATTATGTCCCAGTTTACACAAGAGCAATTTTTAGTACTGTTTATATGTTCCCCCAATATATTTGGCCTTGTCCAGATTTATTGCATTAACAGGTTGAGAGGTACATGCAAATAAATTGCTTTATAGAATTAGGCATAGCCAAACCTCTGAACTGTCCCTGATTTTGACTCAAAATGTTGCTCTTCCCCCAATGATCCCTCCGCAAAATAGCAATTTTGGAAGAAAACATGGAGGGTTTATAATTAAGAAATAACTGTAATAATGAGATTACTTTTATTTCAGAAATGCATGTAGATTATTTTATTTTGTCAGCTGCTCAAGTTAGCAGTACTAATATTAAAGTGTCCCTTCTTTGACAGGTTCCCAGCTGTATTGTGTTGCTATTTTATATTTTTACATCACATTTTTGGTCCATTTTTCATAAAACTGTGTTTTTTTGGCAAATTAGTGACAAATAATTAAAGACTGAAGTTAGAAAATAATGACAGACATTTGAGTTTCAGATTTCATACCATTCAGAAAATTCATACTAATGCAAGACCTCTATTAGCTTTCTAAGTTTATAAGAGCAATATTTTAAAAATTGTCCTTATTTTTGGGCCTTTGTCCCATTTCTTTGTATGGCTTTATCCAGATTTCTTGCTCTGAGGTTGAGAGGTATGACAAATGTGTCAGGGCCATCACAAGTCAGCCGGAGACATTTCAAACTGTGACATACTTGTTGCACCCCACTCCCCCATGTAGTGACTCTGGATGTGTCGAATCAAGGCAAGGAGTAGTTATGCAGTGTAAATGTGCAGAGAATCCCACCCATCCAAGGTAGACACAAATACTAGAGTGGCTTTTCATCTGTCCTTGATTTTTACAGAATGGTCTGGTTTCTGTCATATTTTTTGTACTGTTGATTTATGCTTATTACTCAAAGTGCCTGTTGCTCTGTGTTTAAGTAGCAATACTTTAATGACCATCAGGTAAGCTTGGCTGAAATTGCAAGATGCAAGTAAGCTTTAATAAACATACTGTTAAAGAATTGCCAACATTGAAAGTCTTTCTGTTGCCATGTAGAGAATACTTAACTAGATAATGTATAAGCCTTGGGTATTGAAATGCATATGCCAGTATTTGTAATAAAGGACAGAATTACATTATTTTAAGTCTCATTACATTTGGAGACTTCCAGTCATCTCTGCGGGCTTTACCCATAAACCGAATGCCAATCGCGTGGTCCATAACCTGTACAGTAATCCTTTTAAGCAATGTATCTTGAGCTTATTTCTTGTTTGCTTTTCATTTTTTACTTTGATCATGTTTTCCCCATGAAACAAGTAGATGTCGGGCAGCAGGTCTTTTTTTGGATAAGGAACATTTTTACAAGTGGGGGCATCAGAGATTTCTACTTTCAGCATGTTACTTGTTACTTTAATAAAGCTGAATATAAATTATAATTAGAACTGTAGTGCAAGAAGTGGTTTGAGCTGAGTGCTGCTTGTTTTTCTTATACTTGATTTTGACTGGCATTCCATTAATGTATTTAAAAAAAGTAATTTATTTTTTCATGCCTCACAACCTTTTTTGTTTCCATCTAGATATTAAGCTGTCATGCAGCCAATGCATTGAAATATTTTTATTCTTCTACACTTCATTTTGTCTTGATTGGACTCTCATGACGACTGTTTGGCACCCAGTGCAGTATATTTAGTTTTTGTGGTTTGCTACTACAGGTGTGTGTGTGGTAGGGAATACCTCAGGCTTGAACCCTGTATCTTGTATGCAGGTGTTAACGACCTGAATTCCCTACCCACCACCATTTGTGAAAAAAAAAACCTGCAGATTTTTGCCTCATATTTGATCTGATCTGTTCCTCATAATATCTGTGGTTTGTAAATGTTGCAATGCTTGATATTTGATGGTGCAGTTGTAGCATTGTTGCCTCACAGCTGCAGGTTCTCAGGTTTGCTTCTTGGCTGGGGTGCCTTCTTTGTGGAGTCTTTATCTTCTCCCTGTGTTTGTGTGGGTTTGCTTTTGTGTCCTCCCATGTTACAAAGACATGTCTGCATTATTTCTTCCTGGGCTTCTGCTGAAATTTTTTTTTCTTCCAAGTCAGACTGTCCTGATTAACAAATGTTAAATAAAATTGACAGGCATTTGAATTTCAGACTTCAGGTTTCTGAATGTTTAGTTCATTACATATTCGATGGTGCAGTGGCAGTATTGTTGCCTCACAGCTATAGGTTTTCTGGTTTGATTCTTGACTGGGGTGCCTTCTGTGTGGAGTCTGCATCTCCTCCCTGTGTTTGTGTGGATTTGCTCTGGTGCCCTGTCATTTTACAAAGACGTGTCTGCAGTATTTCTCCCTGGGTCTCTGCTGAAAATTGTTTTTATTCTGTCAGCAGTAAAATTGACAGGCATTTGAATTTCAGACTTCATGTTCTTCAGAAAATACATAGTAACACAACCGTAACACAACCTTTTATTCTAGCAATTTTCTAAGTTTATAAGATGAATATTTGAAATTTGTCCCTATTTTTGGGACTGTATTCCCCCATTATTGGCTTTGTCCAGGTTTTTTTGTGCTAAGGTTGACAGCTATGGCAAGAACTGAATTCACTGAAAGTTTGAGGGCTGTATTCCCTCATTACTGGGTTTGTCCAGGTGTTTTGTACTAAGAGGTTGACAGCTATGGTGAGAACTGAATTCACTAAATGATAGCCATTTAAGTTTCAGTCTTCCTCTTTTGCAAAGCAGCTGATATGGCGTAGTGGTATGTTGCTCTGTTTTGCACAGGGAGCTTGGCAGTAAAATGTATGGTTCTAGCAACTTTCCAAGATTATACAAGCAATGTTTGTGTCCCTGGTTTTTGGGCTTTTGACCCCCCCCCAATACATTTTGGCTTTTTCCAGTTTTCTTGTGCTGTGAAGTTGAGTATTGAGTAGATTTTACAAGGAGCTGAGAGCTGCAGGGGAACAGAAGTTTAGTGTTGCTTAAGTGAAGTTGGTTTGCCTTGTTAATAGCACAACAGGTTGTGTACTTGCCTTTGATGCAGAAGGCTGTGGGTTCTACTCCCACAAGGGGTGGATGCTGCCATACCGAGAATGTTCTCCTTGGTGAAGATACTAACTATGCGTCCGTTATCAGTTTGCCATCCATTTCCTCTTGCAATATTACTAGCTTATCATTTTTTTAATGTAATATAGGCAATTTATTCCTGAGGGGCAACAGACACTTTATTTTTCGATGAAACCATGAAATATAAAGGTGTTTGCTAGCAGCAACCTCTTCATTAATTACAGATTTCTTTAATGTGGAATTATTTAGATGACTTTTACTTCTTCAGAGATAGTGCATATTTACTGATAATGGACTGTAGAATTGTGCATATTTACTGATAATGGTGGACTGTAGAATTGTGCATATTTACTGATAATGGTGGACTGAAGAATTGTGCATATTTACTGATAATGGTGGACTGTAGAATTGTGCATATTTACTGATAATGGTGGACTGTAGAATTGTGCATATTTACTGATAATGGTGGACTGTGGAAGTCTGAGTAGACTTTTATGATAAATATTCTGAACTGGGCAGTTTTGTCATTATGGGTGCATGCATTTTGTTTCATTGCTTACTGGAAAAATGTTTAAAACGCCCTCTAACAACTGTAATATATTGTACAAGGAATATAATTTAGTACAATGAGGAAGGTGTATCAAAGAGCACATGTATGTTTCATATGCAAGGGGCCTATGATTTGAAAACAGCCCAAAATTAATCTTTATCTGCCACTGGCAAAATGTATTTTCTTTGAATGTGTGTTTCAATGCTGTTTCAATGAATGTGAGTTTCAAGGGCAGAGAAGTTTTAATGCTAAGTTTTCATTGTGAGACTGCATTGCTTTGTTTAGTAGATGACTTAGTGTTTGTGCTGTAAAATACAAAATAAAACTTTCAAATGAAGTCCAACTCATCATAGAAGTAAAGCAGTATGCACATTAGTGTTTATGGTAAATGGAGTGAAATAGCCAAGTAATGGTTCATTGGAATGGCTGCAGAGGCTCCATTCAACCATAATTTTGTCAGGGGGGAAGGGCAGCAAACTCAGACAGGCCCAGCTGAACTATACCTCCCAACTGTCCAAATTTTCAAAAAATGAATAGATTTTTGCTTCTTATTTTTGGTTTGTTCTTCATAAAATTTGTAGTTTTCTGGCAAATCATTTAGAAATTAAGTCACTAAATAATGATACACTGAGTTTCAGACTTCATAACCTTCAGAAAAATGCATGCTAAAGTAAGAACTGTTATTCTATCAACTGTCTCAATTTATACAAGAGCAATTTTTAGTACTGTTTATATGTTCCCCCAGTATATTTGGCCTTGTTCAGATTTACTGCATTAACAGGTTGAGAGGTACATACAAATAAATTGCTTTATAGAATTAGGCATAGCCAACCTCTCAACTGTCCCCGATTTTGGCTCAAAATGTTCCTCTTCCCCCTAATAATCCCTCCGCAAAATAGCAATTTTGGAAGAAAACATGGAGGGTTTACAATTAAGAAATAACTGTAATAATCAAAGTTATAGATTACTTGAAATGTATGTAGATTCTTTTATTTTGTCAGCTGCTCAAGTTAGCAGTACTAATATTAAAGTGTCCCTTTTTTGACAGGTTCCCAGCTGTATTGTGTGGCTATTTTATATTTTTGCATCACATTTGGTCCATTTTTCATAAAATTGTGCTTTTTGGCAAATTAGTGACATCACTAAAGACTGAAGTTAGAAAATAATGACAGACATTTGAATTTCAGATTTTCAGAAAAGTCATACTAATGCAAGACCTATTCTATTATCTTTGTAAGTTTATTAGAGCAATATTTAAAAATTGTCCTTATTTTTGGGCATTTGTCCCACTTCTGTGTATGGCTTTGTCCAGATTTCTTGCTCTGAGGTTGAGAGGTATGACACGTGTCAGGGCCATCACAGTCAGCCAGAGACATTTCAAATTGTGACATACTTGTTGCATCCCACTCCACCATGTAGTGACTCTAGATGTGTCCAAGCAAGGCAAGGAGTAGTTATGCAGTGTAAATGTGCAGTGTCCCCCATCCAAGGTAGACACAAGTACTACAGTGGCTTTTCATCTGTCCTTGATTTTGCAGAAAGGTCTGGTTTCATATTTTTGTACTGTTGATTTATGCTTATTACTCAAAGTGCCTGTTGCTCTGTGTTTAAGTAGCAATGTTTTAATGACCATAAGGTAAGCTTGTCTGAGATCGTAAGATGCAAGTAAGCTTTAATAAGCATACTGTTAAAGAATTGCCAACATTGAAAGCCTTTCTGTTATTGCCATGCAGAGAATACTTGACTAGATAATGTATAAGCCTTGGGTATTAAAGGACAGGATTCCATTATTTTAAAAAGCTCATTACACTTGTTGGAGACTTCCAGTCATCTCTACAGACTTTACCCATAAACTAAACAGAATGCCAATCATGTGTGGTCCATAACCTGTACAGTAATCCTTTAAGCAATGTATCTTGAGCTTGTTTCTTGTTTGCTTTTCATTTTTTTACTTGCATGTTTTCCCCATGAAACAAGTAGCTAGTTGTCAGGCAGCAGGTCTTTTTGGATAAGAAACATTTTACAAGTGGGGGCATCACAGAGATTTCTACTTTCAGCATGTTGCTTGGTACTTTAATAAAGCTGAATATAAATTATAATTAGAACTGCAGTGCAAGGAGAAGTGGTTTGAGTTGAGTGCTTCTGGTTTTCTTGTACTTGATTTTGACTGGCATTCCAGTAATGTATTTAAAAAGTAATTTATTTTTTCATGCCTCACAACCTTTTGTTTCCATCTAGATATTAAGTAAGCTGTCATGCAGCCAATGCATTGAAATATTTTTATTCTTCTACACTTATTTTTGTCTTGATTGGACTCTCATAATGATGGTTTGCCACCCAGGGCAGCGTATTTAATTAAAGTTAGTTTTTGTGGTTTTGAGCATAGCTCCTCCCCTTTCTGGTTGGCCACACCCCTTCCCTTGACCCCACCCATTCAGCTGTCTCCTGCAGCCCCCCCTTTGATTTGAAGTCACCAGCCGCCACTGCCTAAAACCTCACTCCTCCTCCAAAACAGCATGCATTGTTCCCACAATTTTCAGCTTGTCTATGTAATTTGCTCCTACACTTTTCAAAAAATCCCACTTTTAGTTCTTTTATCTCTATTACAATATTCAGTACTTCAAATACAGTTGGCTTAGACTTTGAGTTCCATTTTCTAGTAACTGTTTTTTTGGCAGCCACTAGAATTAAATTTAAAGCCTTACCATGTGTAGGCAATTCATATCCTTGCATAATTGCTCAACATCATTTCCTTAAATACACCCATTTGTTCACTCAATATTTCTGACAGTACTGTGTACAGAATTTTTAAAGTCTGCCAACTCATTACACTCCCAAAAGATATGCTCTCAGTTAGCTCTTCCCTCCCCAACACCTCCAACATTTGCCATTTACCTGAGGGAAATAAAATCTTTGGAGTCTGCTTGGAGTATTAAAATACCTAAGCAAACACTTTCAAGCAAAAATCCCAACTCTTCTAGACTTCGTTGCATATTTGGCAGCCATAAATATGTCCTCCCACTGTTTCCTTGTAAATTACTTATCCAGTCTTTTATCCCAGTCTTTTCTAATATCTGAATGATTCCTATAGTTATCAAGCAATATTTGATATATCCTACTAATTATTCCTTTTTCAACAGCTTCTGTTCTAGAGTCAACTAAAAATGCTACCAGAACAAATATTTCACTTAGGAATCCCTTATCCTTTTCTCTTTGCTATACTCTGATATAAATCCCTCACTGGGAAGGCAGTCTGTAACCTGCAGTCCAAATGTCTGCCTGGCTTCTTCCTATTCTATTAACTTTCACTGAGGATTCCCCTATTCCCTTCTCTTTGCCTATACTCTGATATAAATCCTTGACAAAGAAGGCAGTCTCTAACCTGCAGTCTTCCCGGCCTCTTCTCATTCTATCCCCTTTCCCTCTCAAGTTATTTCCTTCCAATACCTTGGTGACTTTGCTAGCTTTCTCTAGTAAATTCCAGCTACCTCTTACTTATTCTCTCCACCCCCTAATTGTAGTCACCCCTATCGGCAAAAACTCCTTTCTCCATTCTTGTGGTGGCTTGGTTTCTAGAATATCCCACTCTCTCATTATTTCCTGAATTTCATCATCATCCCTTTCCACTTTGAATTATAGCTTTCTACTTGTGTTATGTATAGCATTCTTAACTGTGTAGCTCTATAATATCCCTTCCAATCAGGTTATCCTAAAGTACCTTCTTCTATTGGGAGGAACAATTTATCCCACTTGACCCTTTCCCTCTTACCCTTGCAGATAAAAATCTTCAACTGTTTATTGATTATTCTCTACAACTTCTCTGGTTGATAAAAATATACCTGACCTATATATAAAACTAAAGGGACTAAAAACATTTTTACTGCTTGATATTTGCTATGCATAACCATAAACAAGAGCTTCCAGTCTCTCAGTTATTGTATTTTTTGTTTAGTCTCTTCCCACATATCCTTACCTTTAATAACAAAATATTTTTAATCCTTACTCCTTAATGCTCCATTTTACTGCATCTTCATAAATATGGGTATTGCTGAACCAATTTATGAGTGGGTACAGATTTTATAGTTATAGCTTTTTGTTTTATCTTCATTCATTTTATATCCTGAAAAGACTTAAAACTGTCTCAGAGTGTTCCACAACACTAAGATGTCCTTTTCTGGTCTTATCACGTATAAAACAAAGTCAACTTTCATTGATTACTGTAGTAATTATATCCTTGAATTTCTAAGTTCCTTATTTTCTTTGCTTTTCTTTGCCAATGGCTATAAATATAATGCAAATAAAGGGGAAAGTAGAATAACCTTGCCTGGTTCCACTGTTCAGACAACTTATGAGAGGAACCCGCCAATTAAAGTTAGTTTACTCTGGCAAATGCTTTCTCTACATCAAGCCCCACTACCAGCAGAAGTATTTTCTTACATGCTGCTTCCCTTTGGATAATCATTATTCTATTACTGTCAAATATTTGCCTCCATTCCACAAAATCACAATACATATCTGTCAATTTTGGCACCATCTCTGCCACTCTTTTAGCTGTTATAGACACAAATACTTTAAAATCATGGTGTAAAATTGAAATGGCCCTATATGAAGCTGGGTCTGATGGGTATTTACCGTCTTTAGGTTTTACATCCACCATAGCATTCTTCCAAGATTTTGGTTCTTCCCAACCTTTAAAAATACTGTTAAACCAAGCCTTCCAGATCCTTATTTTCTTTCCTCCTAGTTTCCAATCTTCCAAAAGAATAACACCTAATTCCTGGAGACCTTCTTGCAGATTGACTATACATCACCATTTTAGCTCATCTCCTCCTATCTTAACTGTTAATTGTTGAGTCTTATCTACCTCTAAACTTGGCATACTTAAGTCTTCCATATACATTTCCATTTGTGCTCTTTCATTTCCACATTTCATTTTTTATATAAATGTTCATAAAATTTCCAAAATATAATACCTTTCTTCATTAAATTCATATACTCACTTCTTTCCAAATTTGTCTCCTGTAGTATTGCTTTTTGCGCTCTGTCTTTCTTAACAGAATTCAATACTCTTACCTTTTTGTCTATACCTGTGAGGCCATTCATATTCCAAAATAATATGGATAGTGCAGCCATTATAAGAATTCCCACCTTATTATACATAATAACTTTTTTTTAAATTTGTATTTCTAGCATTTGTGTTACATGCACCTACTAAAGTCTGACAGGCTGATCCTTTATACATTTTTGTCATCTATGTTTGAACTTATGTCACATTTTAGAAGACTTTTTGATTTAATGCAAACTCTCAAACAAAAAAGAAACATCCCCAGAACAGCTTGTGCTCTCACGTACACTAACTGCTGTCTGTTCTTATCTTTATTCCCCTCCCAGATGAGAAAAATAGCTTTTATGCTTTCAGAAAACTAACTTTTAGCCTTACGAAAACGTGCACTGGTTATCTTTAAATAAAGCTAAATTATACACTGTTCTAGTAAATGCACTGAGTTATTTAGGTATATCGAAAGCTGCTCTTATTCACATCCAATAATTTCGAACTATTTATTTTACTACGCTGTTTGTCCTTGTATCTTAACATTTTACATTTTTCTTAGCAATGTCCAGAACTCTTGAGATTTAGTGCCTACCAGCTTGTCCCCATGGAAACATAAGAGCTGACTGTACTGCTGCCCTCTCATATCTCAACTCACACTGAGCATTTATTTGTTGAAGGAAAACTTTTCATTACAGTCATGGCATTCTCTTATTTTTAAAAAGCTCTCATACTTACACAAGAAACTTGTTATTAGAGTATGGCATGGGCATTAATCCAGGCATTCACTTATGCAAAAGTAAGGAAAAACATCTCAAATCTACATACATTATAATCAGTTAGCTTTTACACCCCATATCACATCCCAACAGCCCAGGATGATAGGATATTGACTTAGACATGCTTTTGTCCAGCCTTTCTTCTCTTTTTACATTCTAATGCCTACAGTTTTTAAAACTACAAAAGAAAATACTTATTTTAGTATGTTTATCACATATACCTATCACTGAAAAATGCTTTGCTATACAACATGCAATTTATATCATGAAATACTTTATACAAATACTGTTAAGAACAAGAAATGTTTTACTTACATTTCATTTATCTCTTTTAATGTCCTTTCAAACATTATTGACATGAAATGGGGTATATGCTTTTCGGTCCCATCACAAATTTAACAAAATCATCAAAAGTATGATCTTTCTCTGTTACTTTTTATTGTAAAGCCATAGTTCACAAATGCAGTTCATGCTTTATAATCACACATTTATCACTACTTTCAGTATTGCTGGTCTTCTTCCTTTACATTTCCATCTTCCAACCCCAGACTCTGGCTGAAGTCCAAGGTACTGACAATTCTTCTAGTCAACTCTTGTGCTTTTTTCTGTTTCTCAAGCATTTTCCTTTGGAACACTGAAAAAAGTTTCACTAGCAGCCTCTCTCTATGAGCTTTATCATCAAAAGAATAAGAAGCAGAGTCTCCCTTCTATTTGATGGCTCACTTTTGTTGGACAAACCTTTGTGTTTCATGTTTAGCCTATTCTGCATAAGGATGACTTTAATCTCCCAGAAAAAAAAAATAATATTCTGAGGACAGCTGGATACAGCAGCTTAAATCTCACACCTGGATCTCCACATTTCATGACTGCTGGCATAAATTTATTTTGCTTCTGTCTGGAGCACAGTGATTAATCATTTTCCACAATCTACCTCCAATTTTAAATACTTTTTCTGTTGGTGTGACTGTATTTTTACTCTTGGCCACATTTGGCGCATACACATGATGTGCCCTTTCAATTAAATCCTGCTGGAGAATACTAGCCCTGTTACTTATTTGTGCCCTCACAAAAACAGTACAGTCTGCTACTTCCAGTTTCTCTGGTACAGCAGAAAATCTCAGGGTTTCTCTGTGTAGTCTGCCCTCTAACCATTTTTCAAAACAGCTCTTCTTGAATATAACTGCTCAAGAAGAGCTGCCTCATACTCAGCCAGCCTTTTCTTCATTTTGACCTCTGTTTTTTTGCAGTTTTGTTTGTCTGAATAGCTGTTTAAAGCTTATTCCATTTTTTTCCAGCCTTTTGAGTTGATATATTTATTCAGTTTTTATTTTAATCAGCTCTGAGGACATCTGATTTATTTCTTCTATATTACTGACATCTCTTGTTGCAAAGCTAGAGCTTAAATTGCTTTTTACTGAGTGATTGTAGGATTCTTCCAATTGGTTTTCTCTACACATTTTCTAGTTAATTTTCTTTTGAGCAGTCTAATTTTCTTTTTTGCTGGCATCCAGACAAGTGGACTTTCTAGCCAGTAACTGAATTTTATTAAAACTGGCAGACTTACTAGCCTGTATCTCTGTTTATTTTGCCACTGGAAGAGCTGAAATTAAGCTGTTGATCACTGTGTAGCCACATTGGAAGTCCCATGCTTTTCCTCTTTGTTTATAAAAAACTTTCAAATCATCTCCATGTGTAGTCAACAACTTTCTTTCTCCCCCTCCAGTACATCACTGTACCTCTCTCTCCCATGGAAACTGGCTCCCTACTCAAGAAAGGGTTGACCTCTTTACTTTGATGTGTAAAAACCCTGAATAACCCAACTTCATAACTTTCCTCTAAATTGCATTCCTCGTCTATCTGCTATAAAAAGCTAACAATGATCTTAGCACACACAAACTACCAAAGTCAATAACCCTATCAAAACTTGCAGTGTCCATTCTAGGTCTCAAATTTTGGAAAAGCCTACCAAATAATCATCATAGCAAACTACATATTTATGATTTATTTTAGAGCTTAGCTTTTGTTTCACCTTACAGGCAGAGCAATCCACTCATGTTTTCCATAGAAATAACATTTCTTTATCATCTGATTCAATTATCCTTCATAACTGACCATTACTACTTTGACTGGACAGCTAAGCTTGCAAATGCTGTTTTATTTTATATATATATATATATATATATAGAGAGAGAGAGAGAGACAGTATAACAAATGTATAAATATAACAAACATTACCCACTTTGATCGTTTGCATGGTACTACTTTTTTAAGTTAATGATATAGCATACCTTGTTTACAATGCTCCATCAATTTTCCATCAACTTGTCACTGCATTTCTCTCATTTACATATATTGTATGTAGCATTTGCACTGGTACAAGTCTTGTACCTGTTTGTTGCTTATATCCAGGAAAACTAGTTTCAATTCGGATTTTTAATCTTCCTTTTCTCTTCACTGCTTGTCAATTATCAGCCCCAATGGCGAATTAATCGATCCATTTGTTTCTCACATGGCACGAGTCAGTCATAAGAGTTCACAATCAAGACAACTAATTTTTTTCCCTTTATCTGTATTCTGCACAACAGTGGGCAGGTTTGACCTGTAGAACTGGTCTCTCAGACATGCTTGTTACCTCATATGCCAAATTTTGGTTACATGCTTGATGTGCATGCTCTCTTCATGGCTGGCTACTATACTCATACTGCAGCAAGCCTCTGCTGGATGAGTTTGCTTACATCAACATTTCACTCCCATCCTCCCTTCTCAGCTTCTCCAGGAACTGGGTTGTTACTCTGTTCCAGGTCATCTGGATCTTGGTTACAGCTTCATCACTCTACATGATACAGACAGTAGTTTCAATTCTGAATAATTCTGGAAGTTTCATGCTTCAAAAGCAATTTTTTTTAAATAATCACAATCTGCATTATGTTACATCATACAAAATGTGGTTATCAGATGGGCTTCACAGGAATGCATTACAAGTAGAATATAAATCACATACAACATGGGCACTAATAGGATGATGCATGTACATTAATTTGTAACGTGAGAACTAGACTATCATTACAGCTACAGAATAAAATATAAACACACTGTCCTGAATAATGTGAAATAAAACAAGTAGAAGGTCTGAGTCACAACATATCTCAATCCCCCATTGAAAGAGTAGCATTAATAGCTACAAACAAGCATAAGCAAAAATCTACAACTAAATCTACCCAACTGAGACACTGGTGTTTAGAGAAAATGCATGGGTGATAGCATACCCTACTATTAAAATTGTTTACAGTATAAAAAATAAAATTTTCTTGAGATATTCACTTATTGCATTAAGACTTTCCATTCATTAGAAAAATCTTTTGTCAAGTTCAAAAATAATGCATTTCCACAAAGATAAAATATTTTAACAAACTTGCATCAAAACTTTTTAAAAAAGCACCTTCCCATTTTTATTCAGTGCTCAGTAATCCAAATTGTAATCTACATTGAAATTAAATAACAGACAGCTGTATTCTGCTGTAACTTAGAAGATACTATTCATGCATATCAAATGAAAGCAACTACAAGTTACAATGTCTTTTTGTTGTTGCAGATAACTGAATAGTTCACTAGATTGTTCAAGAACAAATCTCAAACTCACTTAAAAGTGCTGCAAAACAAAAGGATAAGAAATAAGTCTACAATTGTATTTTTCCTATACAGCACGCACCGAGCTGCTGACATCTGCACTGTTGTGGGGAGTATGAGTAATACAGCAATAAAAAGGTTTGCAGTGCTGTAAATTTATGGAGAGCCATGTATGAGTTACACAGCAACAAAAAGTGTTGCTGAACAAACTTGAAGAATGATAAACAGTTACATGCACTGTAACACATCAAAGACCAGTCAGGATTAACATTTATCTCATGAAGGTATGAGGGCCAATAACTGATGAGATGTAATTTAGAGTAATGAAACAAACAAAAAAATGAATTGTACAGAAAGGATAAGTGATGCATTTCTTTTGTGATAACCAAACCAGGAAGACCCAAGTTTCCATTTCCCATTAACAAATTTAAACAGACTGGAAACTGTACTTTTAATCAAAATAGAATACAGGAGTAAACTCAAGTTTCTAACATTATCTCATACTAGAGTTTGAAATAAAATGCTGTCTAACCTGGTGGTACAGGGAAAGATCTCCGATCAAAAAAGACAGATTAAGCACTGTGTTATTTAGTTAAGTAGGTCCAGTTTTTAATATGAAACTCTGCATGTCTGGATCAATAGTTTAAAACATGTTGGTAGTTTAATGAATTAATTTAAGGGTACATCTATATAAGGAATAGATCTATGCAAAATCTCTGATAAATGCCTTAACGATTTCATGGGTGTGATCCATAATGGGGATTTTATCCTGAGATAGGTAAAAGTGGTTGGATATAAAGAATAATCTTACCATTCTGGAAACAGTATACATTTTGTATTTATATTTTTATTTTACAGTTGGTTTACTAGGATAGTCCATTGAATCAAGAAGAGCCCATTTTCAATTGAGTCCCAGGGAGAAAAGCTCCATGAACAACACTATAATATGAAGACAATGCATTTACATTTATGCAATACTATTGAAGAGTGATGGTATTACACAACATGACAAAAAGCCCACGATTGCAGTGAAAATACAGTCAAAAAAGCAAAAGGTAAAATTATACACACACACACACACACACACACACACACACACACACACACACACACACCAATTAAAATAAGAAAAATCCATTGGTGCATATTCCTGTTAGATTTGTTACAATGTGATATAACACAGGGTTGACAGTACAGTTTTACATGAAATCTTAGCAGAGTTAAAGTAGGACAGGGGGATAAGAGGTGTTAAATGTTGAATGTAAGAAGGGTGGGACAATAAGGGAAAAAAGTAGAGTAAGAGTAAATGAGAAACATGAAGATGGTAGTAGTCAGAGAAGCTCAGTATGATGAAGAGAAGAGAGAAGTAAAAGAGTGTGAGAAATGGGGAAAAAAGAGGTGAGTCGTCTGGGATGAGAGCAGGAACATTCCCACAGTGTTTTGAGATGGGAATGAAGCAGGGTCTTAAAGGCTGAGTGGTTGTCTGTAGAATGAATAAAAGGTGGCAGGGAGTTCCAGAGGCGAGCTAGGGAAAAGGATAATAGGTGTTTGCCTGGAGGACGAGCAGGCTTGTGCAGTTCAAGCAAATTCTGGTTATTGCATCTTAGAAGTCTGTTGGGTAGGTGCATTTTGAAGGAGGAGGCAAGGGAGGTGCAGATGGAGGGATTAAAGGAGTTCAACAGGTTTCTCTAATGTATTCCTCAACTTCACGGCCCTTTTCCTCCCTATTTACATTGTCCTCTGTAAAGAAACAACAATAAAGCATTTACAATTTTTATAATTCTTCTTACTTCTGTAACAGAAGCCTACCTTCTCATACTGTGATGGTTTCACTTACAAAATGATTCTCTCATGTTTGAATAAAGCTTGCTGGAGTCGCCCAATTACTGACATCATCGAGGCCAGGCAGTGCAGGTACTTTTTTTTTTTTTTTTTAAATCAGTTCCCTCCCCCAAAGTGACATCACCACAGCCATCATCTGATTCTAACTAAAATAATAAGACACACCCATTCTGTGATGTCATGGCTCCCTTGTCCTTCCCCCAGCCTGAGTGCTGTTCATTTTATTCAGTAGTAGTGTAGTAACACCAATGTTTGGAAACACAGAAATTTGGTATGAATACTTGTACATTCTGCATGGCAAATGATGCTTAGGTGGTGTATCGCTTGAATACTTCTCTGTTGTATTTGCACCAGATACTGCTAGTGTGCAGTGCAGGAATAGAAATATTAAAACATTACCCTGGTATCAGAGGTGGCAGTGCAACATATTCATAGTGGCTTAACATGAGAGTAGCTCTAAGCAAGCACCATGTGAAACCTGAACAAGCACCTAGAATTATTCAGTGCAGCTCCCACACCTTAAGTCTGAAAATGAATTCTCATACTCACATGAACAGGAGTAGCTGCATATTGATGGCTAAAGGTGTATGGGCATGTCGTGTGGTTACTACACTGCAAAACTGGTATGTAATGGTGGAGATATTTGGAAGGCATGAGCAAACACACCAGTATATTAAAGCCATAGCACCAATTAAACTGGAGGCTGGCAAATAGATTTAGTAAGGGACTTTGTCCATGCACAAATATTTCAACAGTGATTCTTTGCAGTGGCATCCATTATCTGATTCAAGGTAATTTAACCTTGATGTCCTTTATTTAAAAAAAAAAATCAATAAAATTTTTACTTTGTTATAAGTGACTTCTGGACACAAGAAAAAGGAAGGGGAAAATATAGCAATGTGGTTTGTATGTACAAAGACAAATCCAGGGACACTGCAAAAGTTTTTTTTTTTTTTTTTTGCAAATCAACCAGTGGAGTAAAAACATATGAAGGCAAACACTGCATACCAACATACTTTGCACATGTAAATCTCAATTTTTAACAAGGTGGAAGCATGAAGTGATATCTTAACTTAATAAAGATCTAAACTGGTTAATAGTATAAATGTTTTATTCTTTAGCTCCTTGGTGCAAGACCTTACTGGATGTGATTGCAGTCAAGTAAGGTCATGGCTATAGTGCAGCAAAAAAAATGTCCCCTCTAATAAAGGAAATGCTAGAGCAAAGATTAAATTACATGAGTCAAGCACCCTGCTGAGATCTGCCAATCAATGGAATTACCAGGTCAAATTACCCTCAGGACTTTGACAGCTAGGGAAGATAAGTGTTATGGGGGAGGGGAGGGGAGAAGTAAATGGACTGGAATTCATTGTCTCACAAATTAGTGCCATTTAAACTAAATTAGAAAAAAGGCAGCAGTAAACAGCACTTTGAGTGTGTTCTGTGGCATTTGCACGGTTTCTGTTTTAAGTAGTCATCCAGCAGCAGCGAATGCAACTTAACACTGTTCTATTTTACTCAGTACTTTGTACGCATGCAACATCTATGAAATGACAAGAACTTTAGGCAAATGGAGGCCTGCATGATGTAACATTTGAGCCAAACAATGATTTCTGGGATACTGGATGGCAACCTGATTTATCCAAACCACGTTAATATGCCAGCCTCCAGGTGGTCAGAGTCTGGAATTACATATAAAAATATTTAAAATCCTGTAAATAATCCCAGAGTGCTGTTAAAGTGTAGGAAACATCATGCCATGATGTTTTAAACATGTTTTTTGAGTCTGTGGGTGTGGTACTCCTTTAAAGATGAGTTTGTGGGCATGAGTAAGTTGAATGTAGGTAAGATGGTTGGGAAGCCCAAAACAATTGTAGGGCATTGCAGTGGTGGTAGGAGGATTTATAGCTGGTAGCAAACTTAGAAATTTTGTTATAACAGGAGGATAGCTTTGTTTTTAGAGAAGATTGAAAGTTGGTAATAAGTAGGGCACCATATAGGAGAGAAGGAATGAGGAAGGTGTTAGAGAGTACAATTTTAGTAGCTGGAGTGATATAGTGGTTATGGTGGTACAGCATGCCTAGTTTCTGGTGGGTTTTCTTTATACTGGTTAGTAGGTGGGTATCAAATTTTAACCATCAATAAGGACTCAAGCTTTACATGGGAGGCTACCTTGAGAGAGGTATTGTTTTGACTAGTAATGGAGAATAAGTTCTGGTCTATAATGGTACTTTTTGAAGGGAAACATAATTTTAGTTTTTGATGCGTTGAGTGCTAGGTGTTATCTTTCATCCAACGTTCGGTATAGGAGAAAGCATCCAGAGTTAGTTTTGAGAGAGTGGAGGTGGAAGTGGTGGAGCAGATGATTGTAGAGTCATCTACATATTGAATCAGTTTAGCACTAGGAATGTTTTGGTGGAAGCCACTTATGAAAATGTTGAACAGTAGGGGACCCAATATGGAACCCTGGGGTATGCCTGTAGGTGTATTAAGGAAGGAAGAGGTGGCTTTTTTCCATTTGACAGCTTGTTGCCTATTGGAGAGGTAACTAGAAAACCAGTTGACAGAAGAGTGGATAGGTTTAGATTAGCGAGTTTAGATAGGAGAAGGTTATGGGAGACAAGTGTCAAAGGCCTTGGATGAGTCCAGAAGCAGGGTGGACACTAGACAGCCGGAATCCTAGGCTTTGTTGACGGTTTTGAAGAAGGAGAGGAGAGCCGTTGTGGTACTATGGCTAGATCTAAAACTATGTTGTGTGGGGGTAAGTAGGTGGTTGTCTGTGAGGTAGGGTAGAAGTTGAAGGTGGATACACTTTTCTAGAATTTTTGAGATAGGGGATAAGATAGCAATTGGCTGGAAATTGGGAATGTTGTTGCTATTACCTCCTTTGTGAGGGGAAATGATATAGGCCTTTTTCCAGAGTAGGGTACATAGTTTACTTGGATTGTGCAGTTTATTAGAATGGAGATGGGAAAGGTGATGGCATCAACAGCAATTTTGAGGAAGTAGAAAGGAAGGTCATCAGGGGCATTTGAGCATAGTTTCAGTTTCCGAAGGAGTTTTTTTATGGTGGAGATAGGAATAGGTTTGATAGTGAAGGAAGGGGTTGGGAGGTGGTAGTGTTAGGGGAGGGAGAGATAACAGGAGGTGGAAGTGAAGCTTTGTTGGGGAAGGAAGTAGTTTGGCTATAGAATCAATAAAGAAAGAGTTAAATTGGGTGGCTAAGGAGAGATATAGGACATTTGGGTCAGGGTAGGGGTTGTCTCTTTTGCCAGGATTGAGGAGAGTGGAGATGCCATTCCAGAATTTTTGGGGGTTGGTCTTTTATTTTGAAGGGTGGATAAGTAGGAGTTGTGGTCAGATGCAACAAGTTTTTTTTTTTTTTACTTTGTTACATAATAGCTTATATTCAGTCAGGATGGTATGGGTTTTATTTTTCTGGCAATGTTTCCAGGCTTTGTCACCGAGATGGAAAATGGTTTTAGTTTCTTTGCTTAATATGGAATGGTTTTACTTTTAATTCTTTTGGTTCTGGGGGGAGCAAGGATATTTAAAAGGTCTAAGAATATAGTATTAAAGTAGGCTACTGCATTATCTAGGGAGGGGGTTTCTAGAGGAACCCAATTTGTGTGTTTTAGAGAGCTGGAGGTTTCAGGGTTGAAGTTTTTGAGAGAGTGGGAGGAGATACAACTGTGGGATAGTTGTAAGGAGGAGGGAAGGCGACAAGCAAAAGAGGAAAGATGATCATTAAAAGTGTCACGTAGGATACCACTGTCAGAGATGTATTGTGGGTGGGAAACAAGAATGCAGTCAAGAATAGTACCAGAGGAGAAGTGTTTTGAGGGCCTGGTAGCAGAGTTTATTAGTTGTGAGAAGTTGTATAAGTTTATGTTGTGTGGAGAAGTAGGAGACTGAATATCGATCCAGTTAATATTAACGTCACCAAGAATTATGGTCTTGTTGGTAATGTTAGAGGAGAACCAGGACAGGATATCCTCAAGAATGGGGATATTGTCTACTGGGGGAATGTAAAGAGCAGCTATACATGTGTTTGTTTCTATTTGTCTGGAGGAGCGCCAAGGTTAGTTCGGCATTGATGAATTGGGGTATGGGTTTGGTGAAGGGAGTAACTGTAAGGGAGGGGGAGAGAAGAGCTACTCCACCACCTTTTTTGAGGGTCATGTCATTTCTAATTATATTGTAGTTGGGGGGAGTGATTTCATGATCTTTTGTGTGTGGCTTTAACCAGGTTTCAGTAATGGATAGGATATCTGAGTGGTTATGTTGGAGCCAGGCATGGAAGCATGGAATCTCGGTACATAAGCTTTCAGCATTCAATGTAGTGAAAAGGAGAGATCTGCAGGATGAGGGGGGGGAGGGAAGGGATGGGTTTGAATGGAGAGAGGGAGAGGGACCAGGGTTTGCGTGAATGTGAGAGAAAAGGTTGGTAATAAGTTGATGAATATGGGAAAAGAGGAATTTAGAGTGCTTAGTGTCCTGAGAGTAGGGTGTTGTGTTATAGTAGCGTTATTAGAGATTGGGGATGAGAGGAAGAGAACACAAATGAATTTATAAGGGAATAGGAGGTTGCTATTGAAGAACTAGAGATAAGGGGTTATAGTGGTTGTAGGGTGTTTAACATATGCGTGGTATGTAGAAGTTATATGAAAGGAGAGAGAGTGATTACAATTTGGAGGACTGGTGAGAAGGTTAAGGTAGATTAGGAAGAGAAGAAGAAGAGGAAGGAGTACAAAGGAGGTGGGTTTTAGAGCATAGTGGTGTTTGAGTATTGTGGTATTGGGGAAATTGTAGTACACTGGAGAGTAGAGTGGCTAGGGGATTAGTCAAGCTGGTTCTAAAGTGGAAGACAGCTAAGGGGAGTGGGGGGATTTTATAGGTGGGGCTGATGAGCTTGTGATTGGACCTTTTGGGTGTGGTAGTGGTGCTATGGCTATTAAGTGTGGACGTTGAAAAATAATTGGTATTCAGGGAAGATAAATTCTTGTTTAAGGTACTGGTGTCTTTTAATGTCACATATTCAATGTTAGAAGTTATGAATGAAATGTTTGGGGTGTTTACCAGGTACGTTTCTATTGGCTAGTCACTTTTGCGTGTGCGCAAATGTATTGCAGATAGCTAGTAATTTGTAATGGGAGGGGTTACTTGTAATCATTATAGCAGATTGGGTGGTTTGAACTCTGGTGGGTGTGGTCTGGTGAAGTTGAAACTACAGGTATTATGGGGTGGGTGGGATATGGGGGTAAGGACGGGAGCCGAGTGAGCCCAAGCATAGTGAGGGTGAACGGAGCAGGATGAGCCAAGATCCAAGCAAAGGCAAGTTTGTGTTCAAGAAAAACAATCAAAATTGACCAAGAACTGCTGTGAAGTAAGCTGCAAGTCATTTCTTAACCATTTATCAGGTAGAAAAACAGCATAACCATGTACATGTAGGCTACTATGCTCTCAATTAAATTAACAAACACACACAGCATTTGATCAGTTATGGATACTATTTGCTAACAGAAGGGAATAAAAGAGAAATGGAAGATGAGTGTGTGTGTATGTCAGGGGGGGGGGGCTTACAAGCCAAAGCAGATTGCTCTCCAGAGGATAATGAATATTAGCTCAAACAGGTAGACACATACAAAAAGTTAACTTTAGCTGTTTGTGTTTACATACAGTTCAGACCCGGACTGAGATTTTCATACAATGTATCCACCGGTCGGGTTAAAGATAAAGGTGTTACTGCAGCTGATTGCTTAAGAGTGGTGTTAGGTCTAGAAAAGAAGAGTACAGAGAGGAGTAAACACTTTTGAGATGATAAAGATACATTATAAGATAAAACAAACTGTGCAAATAGCTACTGCATACAGGAAAATAGGTCTTGAATCAACTACTAGTATATGCAGATACTGAGCCAACTGGATAACACATTAGCGAGAAGGGACCTCAGCTGACAGGTATGCAGTCACAGATAAAAATATAGCAAGCAGCGCTGTCCTGGGTCTGTAATGTGATCCTATGCACCACTTACACCACAATTATATAGATACAATTAAATACCAGTATGAGCTGTCTACACACAACACATTCATAGGAATACTATTAGTTAACAAGGTGCAACTACGCAAATAGCACATACTAATATACTAAACAACTTGGTGCAAACACATGCTAGCATGCCACAGTAACCTCCAGTAATACAACATAAATCATATTAGATGTGTGTGGGACACAATTCAATATAAATATATACAGTTGTAAAACACTGGAGAGACACTGAGCTATTCATGGGGCCTGTAGCAGGGTGGTCGTAGATTTAAAAATGGTGCCTGCCATAGGTAGTATTTATTAACTTTGAGATTGCCTTAAAGTAATAAACAGGGAAGGGGAGGGGGAACAAGAGTGTGGGCTGGCAGTTCTTTTGTACTGCTGCTAATGATCCAAGATCCAAGCCAATTGCTACTGTGCTCTCGATTAAATTAACAAACACACAGTATTCAACCAGTTATGGATACTAAAGAGAAATGGAAGGTGTGTGTGGGTGGGGGGCTGTGTTTACAAGCCAAAGCAGAGTCCTCTCCAGGGGATAATAAATATTAGCTCAAACAGGTAGACATACAAAAGTTAACTTTAGCTTTTTGTGTTTGCAGACAGTTCAGACCCGGACTGTGCTTTTTATACAACAATGTATCCACCGGTCGAGTTAAAGATAAAGGTGTTATTGCAGCTGATTACTTAGAGTAGTGTTAGGTTCAAAGTTAAGTTCAGCTGTTTGTGTTTGCAGACAGTTCAGACCTGGACTGAGCTTTTCATATAACAATTTATCCATAATATAGCTTGAGATTCAAAATTTTAAGGCCATCTTTATCTCTAGGATATAAAATTTTTTTTAAAGATGCATTCATGGTGCATTGTTTTTTTTTCACACAATCTCACAGATGAGCTGTTAACTAGTATGAACACATCCTGAGGTATACTTGAAATAAAATTAATGCAGAAATACAATTTTTCTTGGGATATGTTTATTTTGATTAAAGGTCCTGACAAAAGACCAAATTTTTGTGCTACTTTTCTTGATATGTCTTAATTTGCTCTTAACTGATTAAATGTAGTGCCACTGAAGGGATGAATGTCAGGTTTACATTAGCCCTAAGAAGGTATTTCATTTTGTTTAGTGAAATATTAGTACACAAAGCAAAGGAGGGATTTATTCTGACCTTTGAGTATATAGTTTTGTTAACTGAGTTCATAATTAGTTGCTTTACTATTCTCGTCAACTATTTTTAACAAAATTGGAATTGATACTTTAAGATTGTGAAAATACAACAAAATATTTGTAAGAGAGGTAATATTGATTGTAACAAGTGCAGTGCCAAGTATATTTAAGATTTTGAGTCAATTCTAATTTAAAAGAATGCAATGCTTCAATTTATGTCAACTTCTACATTTTTTATTTCGTTTCAATAAGCAGCATTCTGACACTAGACTGCAGGGCTCTATTTGGAGATGAAGCGCAACTGAGAGCAACTAGACTTGGGCATTAAGTTTATGAAGTATTTTGTAGACAAACTGTAGCTGTGTAAAAGTAAGAGCATGTATATGTTTTAGACAATTTAGGTTTTAGAGAGACAAACTATGGTGAGCTCTATGTGGCACATTTGTAGCAGCCATGTTTTAATTTATTGTAACACTCTTGCAGCTTTAGGGTTACAGAGGAGTTTAAGCTTACCATTAGAGATGCATATGTGACAGTTGGGAGTATGAAAGATGTGGTGCATCTTTTTTATTACCTGTGATATATGAAGGTCAAACTTCATTTGGTTATTTATGGTAACTCCTAGGAGTTATGTTTGTGTCACTAGTTCAGTTTCATTATTGTGTGAGGTTATAGTCAAGTGTTTTTCTGTGTTAAAATGTTTAGGGATAAATAGCATTTTTTTGGGGGTGGGAGCTGTCAAGCCAGGTTGCTAACGAAGAAAAAGATTGTTGGGTCAGTTGTTGCATAGGAGACAGACTTTTCCTGTGTAGATTAATGAAGAATCATCACCATCTTGAACTATGCAGGCATGTACAGTAGCGGAATGCAAGTCATTTATAAAAAGATTGAACAATAATGAGTGTGGTACAGATTCTTGGGGAATCGAGGGATATAGGGAAAAAGGAGTAGTTGTTCTCCCATTTCTCAGCTTGCTGTTTAGGTAACTATGGAACCAATTTAAGGCAGAGTCAGCGAGGCCTGGTACACAAACCTTTATACAACAGTTTTTTTCTTTTTCTGGCAGACTGTACTGAAGGCCTTTTATAGGTGAAGGATGTGGGTAGATACCAGATTTGGTCACATTGACTAATGTGGATGTGACACCCTGACCACATCTGAAATTGGAAAAGGGGGTCAATGATGATTTGACAATGTTATGTAACAAAAGGTGAATGAGCAGGAATAACCAATTCAGTTTAGTCTGACTACACTATTCAAACTTTGGGTCTATAGCTGGAACAAACATCTTAACAGTCAGAATAAGAGGAAAATTGCAAAGGCTTTACCAACAAGCATGCATATTGAAAATGACATTCTGGAAAAATTGAAACTATTGTTTCACATTTAATGTAACACCTTTGCACAACACTTGACCCTTAAAGAACAATGTTATATTGTTCTTGATGCACATGCAAAGTATCTGGTTCTCATAGGAACCTAAAATAAAAAAAATATTTTATTGATGGTAAATAAAACCTAAGGTCAGAAACAAACCAAAAACCAATACGATGATGACGGCCTTTATGACCAGAATCCGCAAGCAGGCTAGTTAAAGGACTTTACAAAAGCATCCCCAAACTGCCTTTGGCTATTAACAACCTCTTCTGTGTTCTGGGAATGAATTCAGCCTTTGTACAAGTTTCCATAGTGGCACAATTAACATGATAGGAAAAAGTACACAGAGCTCAAAAGGCTGTACCTTAGAAAGGTCTCCATGAAATGCATTCTCAATACACAAAATGATATTCTTTAAGTGAATTTACAGCAGGCACTTTAAAGGTGAAAAAGTGATAACCTCCACTTTCTCAATTATTGGAGATTCACCATAATCTGTGAAGAGGATCTTTCCTAACATTCCATCATTAAAAGGACATTTTCTGCATAAACACAGGACTGTAGAAGGAAAATATATCTCAGGTTACTGCAAAGCAAGCACACAGTTTACTCCAACATAAGACCAATTCTGCTGTGAAATGAAGAATTTCAAGGAAGGAAAATTATGTATGCTGCAGAAAGCTGAATTAAGTAACAGACAAGTAAATAGGGGTTACCCAGCTGTCTGGAACATGACTTCTTAGGATGAAGAGTCCACTGTCCTGATGGTTCACACCATATACAGAAGTTCACTAAAAGCAACAATCACAAAAAAGAATGAAGCAGTACAAAGATTATGCTGCCATTAAAGGTGAAGTCAGATACATCAACATGGTACAAAGAATAAATTCATAAAACTCGAACTTTTGACATTCAGAAAATTCTGGCACCAGCCATAAACACTAAGTGCAAACATAATGCATCAGTGGTAGCATATACGTAGAAGATGAAATCAGCAGCATGTCCTACAGTCTATCCAATCCACGAATCGTCAAGTGTAGCAAGCATATGACAAGTCAGCTTGTCAAAATCAGGGTATTCAATAACAGAAATCCAGCTAAAGGAAAAATTATACTGTTTGAGAGTCATATAAAGTAACAAATTACATTTATGATAGCTAAAATTAGTGACAAATGAAAAAAATGTAACATGGAGAATGTGGAATAAGGATTTAGCAATGAAATCAATTTGAAGCTACTAATTTTTAGTATTAAAGACATGTATGGAATTAAGGATTTTTTAAACTTGTGTGGGTTAAATGGGGGGCTACAGAAAACAGTGCTAAAATTAATTTGCATAGGGTGAAGGAATACAATGTACATTAGGAGAAAACACTCTACAGCTCCAAATTTACAGTGATAAAAACATTATAATTTCAACTGCTGTAAGAATTTGGCTCTGAAAGTTTTATGGATTTTTTTATATAAAATTTCTGGTTCATCTGGGTCTTGTCAAAATGGAACCATGTTATACAGCTTAGAATGCTGTAGCACAAGATGCAATTTATGAATCTTGAAAAAATGTTTAAAAGGCAAAGCTTGTTTCGACTGCAGTGAAACAGATTACTGCAAACAATACTAAAACTTCAACTAAATGACCACAAAGGAACCACAGCAGGTGATGTATCTGTTGGCCAGTAGTGTGAGGCTAACCACTTGTTCAAGCTGGTACAGGGTAATGGGAGTTAGGCAGGCAAAAACACTATCATCTTTTATGGCTGCCTGGATAACACATACTCTTCAGTCAGTTCTAGGGAGAAGAAAGTTCTCAAGACTCATAGTGGGGGCTGATGGCTGGCACATACGGGACAGAAAAGGACAAAGAAAAAAAAGACCTTTACAAATAAGTTAAACTGATTTTCTTAGGTAAAAGAAGCTAGTTTTGTCTTTGTGATTGGTGGTTTCAGTTAACTATCAAATGTTTACTAATCAAAGACTTTACTCTCAACTGGGACATTATACTAAACACAGAAAATTTAGTAACTGCATTTGAAACAAAAGAACATTCCAACTTTGAGTTCATTGAATTGACCCCCTGCAGCAGCTCCAATTAAAGGTACGCACATTCTTATGAAGAATCTACACACTTTCTCAATGTAATCCACTAGTGTCTTTTCTTCTGAAGTTAATTTTGGCAACCCTGCACTTGCTATCTTCTTCAATAACAGTCACTACAAGATTTATAACATCAGGGGGGTTACCATCCTACTTCTCATGACTTGCATTTGAAAAAGTATTGGTCTCTTACTTTCCTGCACATAACAACGAAGGCTTGTGCTGGTTATTATTGTGCTGGTAATTATGTAGGCATACATGCAGCCTCCTTATTAGCCGCTGTGGTACAGCGGTAGCGTTGTTGCCTCACAGCAAGAGGTTCTCCTGTTCGATTCTCGGCTGGAGTGTCTTCTGTGTGGAATCTGCATGTCCTCCCCACAGTCGAGTGGCCTCTGAAAGACATGTGTGAATGGGCGTGCCTTCGCTGAAGGTTGGGCATCGGGCTGGCAATCATTAGTGGACCTGAATTCCGCTGTGGCAACCGCTAACCGGGAAAAGCCGAAAAGACAAAACATAGCCTCCTTATAACTGTCAAGCTAGTGTACTCTCTGCTCTCACTACAGTGATATCTCACAAACATGAATTATTTTTTTCCTAAAAAGTAATACCATTCTTTTCAGTGGCTAAATTACATTTTTTCTACTTCACACATTATCACTTTACTTGTACCAGTATGTTCATGACTGCAAATAAATGCAACTAATGCAGACCTGCATTCATTCAAAGGTACCTAAAGAGTTTAATTCGAAGTGCTTTACCAGTTCTGTGCCTCACTGTAATGCATGAAGATTGTCAGCACTGTAATAACAAGTCTACAAAACATGAACATAAAAGAAATCTATGGCTTTAACAGAAAAGAAGACTAAAGGAAAAATGCAGAAAGAAATTCAAGCAATTCAGCAGGACAACATTTAAACAGAAAAAAAACTTACCTCAGCAGATACAGAATACTTTAAGAACATTTTCACCCATGGATTCTGGGAATTCTCTGTTGGCTCTTTCACTGTCTGAAATTGGCACATACAGACTCCCACTGACAGGAAAAAGAAGTCTGTCCATGTAATGTTCAGAAAGTCTGTACAAAGTGAAGTACCAATGATCAGACTGAAACAGGCATCTACCTGGCTACCTATCAAGGCAGATGGTTGATCATTCCAGAGTTTGACAGTCAGCCAGATGAAAGGTTATCTTATGTTTCACAAGACTTGAGAGAGGTTAAAACTATATTACAACTTGAAGTTAGATCCTGGAATTTTAGCTGCATTTTCACCAACTGAGGAGTCTAGTACATCCATGATCCCTTGAGGATCCTTGCCCTTTTCTAGACCGGGAAGAATGTTATATAGACTGGAGAAAAAAATGAATACTTCCCTTACTAGAACAAGAAATTTCTACTGAAGATCAAGCCAACAACCTCCTCCTTCTATATCTAACCAAGAAGACATATGCATGGGTAAGCTCCACCAAAGATCACTACAAAAACCTCCTCCTTCTAGACGTCATAAATCCAACCTCGAAGACATATGTTTTCTGGCAGAATATGTTATCTATTTTACAGTCTTACTCCACAAAGTGTATTTATTTTCATAACACATACTGTTTGAATACGTGTGACGTTTCCTAATACATATCTGGATTTCCAACTTAAATTACATTACTACCTAGGAATAAATCCTCACTGCTTGTTTTACATTTGGAAACAGTTATACTTTCTTGGAGCATTTACCTTACTTTATAGCACTAGATGATAAACTAAGATAAAGTAAGTAAAAAAAAAAAAGAAGTTATGCCTTACCATAACATTCCATCTGTATTGTTGATCCTCGTTCAGTCATTACGTATGGGTATCTGTTCCGAGCTTGGAACCGAGCTAGCCATTTTCCAAGCTTGCGTCAGCTTCAAACTCTTGAGCTAAACTCTTACCCACAATCCCCCTCTACCTATTACCTCAGATTGAGTTTGCAAGTCAAAGAAGGTAGAGGCTACCTCTGGTCAAATAACCTAAGAGAACTGGATAGTGAGATCCACTAGAAACCACAGGAGGGGGAAGGAGGGAGGGGCGTAATGACTGAACGAGGATCAACAATACAGATGGAACGTTATGGTAAGACATAACTTCTTTATCTGATATTGTTAATCCTCGTTCATTCCTTACATATGGGACAGAGTCCCCAGCTACCTCTATTCTTGGGAAGATTTCATGGAAGGACATTCCTGAGCACCATAGAACCAAAAGATGCTCTTCCCCTGGAGGCCAAATCCAATTTGTAATGATTGATGAAGGTAGGAGGTGTAGCCAAAGTTGCAGCTGCACAGATATCATGTAAAGAAGCTCTGGCATGGAAGGCAGCAGAAGTTGCCACCGACCTTGTTGAATGAGCTTTCATGGTAGTAGGCAACGAGATATTACGTTGTGTGCAAATAAAGGTCACACAGTCCTAGAACCATCTAGCTAATGTGACCTTAGCAACAGCCAATCTTAATCTAGGTCCAGAAAAGGCCAAAAATAACTGGTCAGATTTACGAAAGGGTTTAGTCCTGTTTAGGTAAAAATGGATTTGCCTATGTATATCAAGGGTATGTAGGCAATACTCTCCTCTGTTTGAATGGTTGGGAAAGAAAACTGGCACTTTAATGGCTTGATTAATGGACATTTCGGAGATCACTTTAGGCAGAAATGACGGATTAGTTCTCAGAGACACTATCGCTATGAAAAATCAAGTATGGACTCGATACATAAAGCTTTAAGTTCAGAAATACATCTGGCAGAAGTAAAAGTGACCAAAAACAAGGTTTTCCATGACAAATACATTGAGGTCGCAAGAAGAGGCTGGTTCAAAAGGTGCCATTGTCAGAGCTTGTAGAAGTAATGATAAATCCCATGGTTGAATAGGTTCTCTAAAAGGTGGCTTCAAATGATTCACACCTTTTATGAAGGTCTTGCACAATTTATGGGACATAAAAGAGGAATCTTGGACACCCTCATGAAAATTAGAAATTGCAGCCAAATGAACTCTAATGGTAGAGGCTGACAGACCCGATTGAAACAGGTCGGCCAGATAGTCTAGCATTATTGACACTGGTGCTGAAAAGGGGTCTACTTGTTTATCTTTCAGCCAACAGGTAAATCTTTCCCACTTGCTCAGATTCTTTTCCACTTGCTCAGATAAGTAATTCTAGTGGAGGACTTATGAGAAGCAATGAGAATATCACGTACTGGTAAAGAAAGATAATTCTGCCTGGCAATCAAGGAAATTGGAGTAGCCAAGCCGTTAGCTTCAGGCTGCTCAGGTTGGGATGAATCAGGTCTGTGGGTGTGAGATCAACTCCAGGATTGGATGGAGGATCCATGGTCGATCTAGTAGATGAGGCCAAAGGAATAGGAACCAAATCTGTCGTGGCCAATATTGTGCTATGAGGATTACCTTGCTCTTCAACCGCCGGGCTTTCTTCAGAAACTGGGGAATGAGAGGAAAGGGCGGAAAAGCGTAGAGAAGACCCGAGGGCCAATCGTGGACTAGAGCGCCCATGGGTGACTGACCCCATAGGGGGAATCAGGGCGAAGTAGTTGCTGCATTTGTAGTTGGCCAGGGATGCAAAGAGGTCGCAGCAAGGACAGCCCCAGCGGTGGAAGATCTCCACCGCTATCAAGGGATTCAGGGACCACTCGTGAGGTTGCAGAATGCACCTGCTGAGTCTGTCTGCTATCACATTGGAACTCCTGGGAATGTGCGTTGCTAGAAGAAAATGGTTGGTTGCCATTGCCATATCCTCATGGCCTCTCGACAAAGGGGATAATATTTGGTTCCACCTTGCTTGTTGATGTACCAGACCACCGCCATGTTGTCTGATTGAATCGCAATTGTCCCAGATGGCAGCAGGGGATGGAATGCTTGCAATGCCAGAAGCACCACCCTCAGCTCTAGAACATTTATATGCAGATGGGCCTCTAATTGGGACCAAGTGCCTTGAACTGTCTGTCCCGGACATAGCCACCCCCATCCCATCAGGGAGGCATCCGTGGTCACTGTGGCCTTGGGTTGGGAAGAAGGGGCGAGTCCATTGAGAGAGATTGTGTGTCATCCACCAATTTAAATCCTGTTTGCACCTGTGGGTTACTCGAATAATGGCTGAAAGAGGATGCTGAAAAGGATACTATTGGGTGAGCAGTAGCCATTGTAGAAGCCTCATATGAAACCTGGCCAGGGGAACAATGGTGATGGATGCTGCCATGGAACCCAACAGCTGTAGAACCGAGTGAGCCATGGATTTTTCCTTTGAAAGGATTGGAATTAGTTGTTGCTTTATCCTTAAAATTCTGTGCTCTGGAATAGCAGCTCTGCAGTGTTTTTGTGTCCAAGATAACCCATATGAATTCTGTCGACTGAGAAGGGGTGAGATTGGATTTCTGCCAGTTTATGGTTATGTCCAGCCTTTAGACAGCGAGGAGAGAGTATGCCAGGGCTTTTTCCAGTAGATGTCTGGTGGGGGCGGAAATAAGCCAGTCGTCTAGGTACGGAAACACTTGGAATCCTTGAAGTCACAAGTGAGCTGTGACAACTGCCATGCACTTTGTGAACACTCTGGGGGATGTAGAGAGTCTGAACTGGTAGTGACTCGCTCCCGCACGGAGGTGCAGAAATCTTCTTGATGGCCTGTCCACCTTTATGTGGTAGTACACATCTTGGAAGATCTATAGAGCACATCCAATCGTCTTTTTCCAGAAGCAGGAGGATAGACTGTATAGTGACCATCCTGAATATTTGTACTCTCACAAACTTGTTCAATACACTAAGATCCAAAATTGGTCTCCAGTCCCTGGTTTTCTTTGGCACCAAAAATAGTCTAGAGTAGAATCCGGATCCTATCTGGTCTGGAGGGACTATTTGGATGGCTCTTTCTTAGCAGCTTTTCTATCTCTAGTGCTGCTTCTTCCCTTTGATTGGGTGGAACGTCGGGAAGATTTTTTGAAGGGGCGGGACAAAGATCGACAGGGATATGATAACCTCTGGTTATGATCCTTTGTACCCAAGAATCGGTGGTGATGGTTAGCCAGGCAGAAGGGTACAAGGAGAAACGTCCCCCAACCACTTCCAGAGGAAAGGAGTTGGGCCGCTCTTTAGGAGCATTGGTAGGACTGACCAGGGAAAGAATCCCTGGAACCCTGGTTGCGCAGTCCCCCTCTGTCCTGAAAGGAGTGTCTTCCCTGTGAGTTTCCCCCTCTGCCTCTGGGGGAGAACCCAGCCTGTGTGTCACGGAAAGGACCCTGAGATTTCTTGAACCATATCTTCCCACTCTTTTGGTTTTGGGGGAAAGCACGCTGAGGGGAAGAATAGCAGACACCTATGGCAGAAACGATCTTACCGTCTTGTTCACATCTGGCCAGTGTGCTTTTAACTTTGGGCCCAAACAATGAGGAGGGCTCAATGGGGGCATTAAGAAAGGAAGACTTAAAGGGTTCCGCGAAGTTGCACAAGCGCATCCAGGCATGTCGTCTCAAGACCGCAGCTGAACCCGCCGCTCTAGCTGCTCCTTCTGATGCATGAGATATCGATCGCATAGAGGAGTTAGATGTAGACTCAATGGTGGCCAGCTGAGAGACCACTTTGTCATGGACCTCATCAGACACTGCACCAGCCAAGGTTTCAGAGAGCTCAGAAACCAGATCCCTTTGAAGCCTGGTAAAATGTGCCATATAATTCAGGGACCTGATAGCAAAGGTTGCTAAAGCAAAAGTGCGCTTCCCTATTCTGTCCAGGGCCCAGGACGCTCTGTTAATTGGATGGACAGTCTGGCTTTCTTCTTCTGCCAGATCCTTTTTAGTTGCGGCAGCCACCACCAAAGCATCTACAGGAAGACATTTAGACCAATGGGGATCCGAAGCAGGAGGGGACAAGATCTTATCTGGCCTCCGGGGAATAGCTTCAACAGTATCAGGGGCCTTCCAAAGCACGCTGCACAATGAACTTGACAAGTTCATCGGCAGGTGGAGTAACCCAGGAGGTAGGGGGCTGGGTGCAAAAGGCCTGCAGGACCACAAATTCCTCAGGGGTCAGATTAGAGGGCTGCTAGTCACCTCTCTGTTTCAGGATTTCAAGGATATGGCCAAAGGATACTTCAGAGGGTGATAGAGGGGATCTTCCCCCTCATCAAAATCTGTCTCTTTGGTGAGAGACTCCTCTGTGCAGTTCATGTACTTCCTCTTACACAAACTTTTCTGGTGGACCTCCTACGCGGGAGAAGCTGGGGAAGACAACGGAAAAGAGGATTCCTGAGGGAATATGTCCTGAGGCCCTTGCACCCGGTGTCCGCTAGGTGCGACTTGTGAAACCAGTGTACCAGAGGAGGGCGGAGGTATAGGCAGTCCGGTATCGCCAGCAGCAGCGAAAGCCTTCTCCATCAGTTGGAAGGCTGGTCCACCCAAAGAGGAGTGTATGTCAAGAATGGGGGCACTCCTCCCCTAAGTGGCTCAGCCTGCCAACTCGGAGTCCCTGGATGGCTGTGGAGCAGCAAGCTATGTGCATCACAGCTGACATCCGGGTCATAGCGAAACTTTCCTGCCATGAAGGCAACTGTGGTTCCTTAGTGAGATCCATAAAGGGAACCGCAGAAGGGGAAGACTGCACTGCATCCATGGACTTCAAAGGCAATGAAGGAGGAGAATAAAGGTGTCTTTGGAAATGGGTGATCACCTCCCAAGGAAGGATAGTTCCTGGGGGGTGGAATACCTCTGGCCAAGAATGCCTGGTCCACAAGACACAACACATGTTCAGAAAGACTTCTAGTGGACCTCGCAGAGACTGAAGGAGAAACAGGTCTGTCCACAAAAGAGGCAGAGTCGGTGCCCATCTCATCTGATCGCACCGAGGACAACAGTGCAGAGAAAGACTGAACTACTGTAGTCTGCACTGAAGAAGTCATCGGTGCCGATGTCATTGTCTGCACCAACACATGGATTGGTGCCGAAAGTGGAACTGACAAAAACTGGAGTCAGTAATAAAGGCATCTGTTCCAAGGAAGATCTCGGAGCCGATGCGGTCAAGGTCTGCGCCGACTGAATGGTCGGTACCGATACAGTGGTAAAGGTCTGAACCGAGAAGCCCCTTGGTGCCGATATGAAGAAGATTGCAGGAGAGGACGGAGCCAAAATCATTAATAGAGCCGAAGGTCTAGGCACCAAAAGCACTGGGGCTGACAGAGAGCTCCAGAGCCGAAATTTTAGCCTTTTTAGATTTTGGTTGGTGAGAGTCCCCAGCCGGGGATGAAGGCAAGGCTTTAGCCTTAGTAGAAAGATCCATTTTCTTATGGGCTTTAAGAGGGGTTGAGACCTCTGACCCAAAAATAGCCTCTGAAAAGGGAGATTTTAGAAGTCCCTTCAGTATTAGCTTATTTTTCCTTTCTAACAAAGTTCTATTAGAAAAGTTTTCACATATAGTACAAGGTGGTTCAACAGATAAATTGGAAGCTCCCAAACAATAAACACAAAGAGTGTACATTAGAAGTAGGCAGTTTGTGTCCACAATTAGAACACCGCTTAAACCCCGGACTACCCTTTTTATCTGCCATATTAACAAATAGAAAAGTACCAACAATGGTACAAGAGAGTACCCGAAGGTATGAAAGAAAAAGGATTACCAACGATGGTAAGGAGAAAATTACCTCACGGTAAAAAGGGTAAGTAAAGGACAGAAAAAACCTGAGGAAATTATAAACGCTAGATGCGACAGGGCAAGAGACAATAAAATATCAACTTTTCTGACAGAAAAGTAATTTGTAAAGCAATTAAACAACAACTGACTGTACTTAGCTCAAGAGAAGTAGCTTGACATGACCGGATGGCAATGCGGAAAACGAAATCTGGGGTAACAGGCAGAGAGGGATTGTGGGTAAGAGTTTGGCTCAAGAGTTTGAAGCTGACGCGAGCTTGGAAAATGGCCGGCTCGGTTCCAAGCTCGGAACCGATACCCATACATAAGGAATGAACAAGGATTAACAATATCAGATAGTCTATTCTTGTTTCCATCCATCTGTGGGCTGCCAGTAGATGGATACTTTTTACATCTAGCGTTCAGTGACTCTCAATTAGTTATAGCTTATATTGTACTTGAAACATATTTTACTTAATTTAATTGAACTCAAACTTTGAGACATTCTATTCACATTGAAAAAATCTGAAATGATTACCTCGCATCTTTAACAACTACTGCTGCAGTTCCAGTGAAAGACAACTTTTGGAATTGACCGTGCTTGCTGCATCTGCCTCCTTTGGCCCAGAGACACAGAGGCTGGTGACTATTTAACTCTTCCACTGAAAATCTGACCAAGTGGGAAACACCATTTCCTAACAGAGGGTTCCTCAAGTCCTTTTAGTGATTTTGTGGCAAAAAAGGAAAAAAAAATCTAAGGTGCCTCTTTTTTTCTTCTTCCCAGAAGGTAGAAATGAAGACGTTGCACTTCCTTGTCAAGAGTGCTCCTGAGGGCCCTTTAAAAGTGAGCAAGATTTCTGGCAAAGCAGACAGAATTGTAAAACATGAATAGTAAACTAAGATAAGATATATATAAGATAGATATATATGACTTTACTATATTGTAATAACTTTCTCCTTTTCACTAAAGTGCCTATTGTATATTGTACTTTCTTTATTGTCTCTAGATATTTTCTGTTAAATTCTACGTAAACTGATACTGTACCTGTCGATGTTGTTTTTGTTTTATTGGAGCTTTTCTCCCCGGGCCTCCGCTGAAAATGGGCTCACACCCAGATGGACTATCCCGGTCAACAAATGTAAAATAAATAAATAATAAGATAATCAAGTGGTAGTTCTGGCACATCTAGAACAAATGTTCAGAAGAGTTAATCACTGGTTGAAAACACAATATTCTCAACATTTTTTTTATAAGACATCAAAATATTGAAGAGCAAGCTCTATCATTGCAAACTGGGCAGCTACAGAAAGGTAGTGAAGAAAGAGGTAGCTTTCCCTCCATGAGTATTTCTACATTGGAAAGGACCACTAGATTAAGAATAGGGGTGGGAGACGATTTGCATAAAAAGGTTACCTGTTTGTAAAACAGGAAAGTAAACTGGCCCAAAGACTCTTTTCAGTCATGAAAACATTGTCACTGGGGGTGCAATCTTGTGGCAGGAGGCTCAAAGAAGGTAAATACATACTATACTAACAGAATGTGTCAGAAAAATTCACTCCATTTAATAAAAGAAAAAAAAAAAAAGATTTTGACCAAGAAAGCATGTGATCTGATACTATGACACTGAACCACAGTATCAGGCGGTCTAGTTCCGAGTTCAACTGCAACCCCCTGACCCATGTTGACTCATGTATTAAGCTTTGCTAAGACTACAAAGTTCAGACGTAAAAAAACAAAGAATAAATTTTTTAGAAAAATCCACGAGGTGGACTGAAGAAAAAAAATGTTAAATGCATTATTTTGCAAGGTTAAGAACCTGAAGTTCTGATTTAGGTGAAAGCTGTACCTACTGGACACTACACTGAGCTTCAGTACTACAAGAGGCAAATGACATCCACAAAAGTGTGAACCTATTGATAACATTCTAATGTTACATATTAATCAGAAAATAAAAGCAGCTAGATGGAGTACCCTTATTCTTTAAAGATGTATATAAGCACACTGATAATGTAATAATGCATAAAAGTGTGAAAGAGAAAGCTGTGGTAACTGTATTACACAAAAGACACTTCAAACCTAACTTCATATAGACCAATTTCAATTTCAAGCCATGATTCTCTGTATTTATATCTGTACTAGCTAAGGAGGATATCTGAAGGGTTAAAGTAGACGGTTGCTCTCCAAAGAGAAGAGTTTGAACAGAGGAAGCAGGCAAGGCTATCCTCTTTCCCCTTTGTCATTTACTTTATACTTCAAGCCACCGGCAAAAAAAAGGATTCACAAATTTAAAGGATGTAACTGGTACTCTAATCAAGAAAAGACAGCTTTATTCACATATATTATTTTATACTTGATAACTCCATAAAGAATGTTTTTCAGTGTTGCACAATATTTTGAGACAATCTTTTATGGATACACAATAAATGAAGATAAAGTCACAACTGCAAATTATGTACCCATACGTGAATTAGTTAAACAAAACCTATACCTATGGGGACACAAGATGAAGTATTTAGGTGTCTGGATTAAAAAAGGATTCTATTATGGCAACTAAGGCTATGAGGGAAAAGACTTAACTAAAAAATAAGAAGTCGGAAACTCTTGATTACGGATATGTACAGTTACAGCAGCAAATATACTTTCTAGTCCCATTAATTTTATACACAGTTCAGGCATATTTTTATCAGTCAGAGGAGAAGTTCACCATAATTGATTATTAATTTGAAGAAATCTACTTGGGAGGGTAAGAAGGCAAAAGTTAAGTGGAATAAAACACTATCTCAACAGAACAAGGTGCTTTAGGATTACTTGGAATAAAGAAATAAATGGATATATTGCCCAAAAAGACTTGTAACCAAACAAACAAGCAGTATTCATGACTCCAAACCACCAGCTTAAACAGATTAAACAGTTTTATTGCACGAACCACAAAGACACTTGTATTCCATAAACGCCTTAAACAAACAATCACTTGCGTTTTCGTCATTAAATTACTTCATCAGATGACCAGCATATCCTAAAACCTTTAATTTATACTACAAACTAATCTCATCAACCAATAAAATTCAACCATTAATTAAAACTCCAGTGTCATTTTATGTTACCCATATGTTTAAAAGTTTCTGTAAATAACATTTCTTACTCAATACTTTAAATATAAGCATAAATATAATAAAAAAAATCATTTATTAAAACCTTTAAAATTCATATATTTCTATTTAATAAATTTATGTATATAAATAAATAAATAAATAAATATATATTCCATTCACATCTACTCAGTGTTAAATAAATATATACACAGTGCCCTCTCATGGCCATTCATGTAATTACATTCATAGTTTTGCAGATCTCAATTTTAATAGAGATATTATGGAAATACAATCATTCAACCCAGGGGGTTTATCAGCCTCTAAAGTTATCTGCCACCAAAGCTCCCTAATTCAATTTTTTCTTCCCATAAACCCCCTCTAACATCACATTTTACCTGCTCCAAAACTAAAACCTTGTATTTATAGTTGGGACAAACTTTTGTGTGCTTAAATAAGGCATTACTTTCTTTTCCTACTGAAATCTCATAAACATGCTCATAAATCCTTCTTTTTAATTTCCGTTCAGTCTTTCCTATGTAGAAGGATCCACATTTTTCACAAAAAGCCAAATATATTAAACCCTTAGATTCACAGTTATAATATTCCCTACTATTTACATATCTTTCTCTACTTTCTAGGTATATTCTGTCAGTATTTATAATGTACATACATTGGGTACAATGCCCACATTTGTATGTACCTATTTTATTTCTCTTTTTGTCCATCTTATACTTATTATTATTCTCTATTATGGATCTTATATTTTGTGAATTTTTAAAAATTACTTTCTTAGGTATATTGACCACATTTTCTATATCAGTTAAGTCCAAAAATCTTTCCCATTCTTTTAAAAATATGTTTCTAACTACATTATTCAATCCATTATATTCTAATATCAAAGTTTGCTGAAATTCTTCCCCTTCACCAATTTTATTACTATTCTCAAATCCATTATTCATGTTTTTCTTATTATATATCGGGCAAAACTTGTCCTCTCCCCCTTTTTCCACTTCCTGTCTTATTTGTGAAATAAATGCTAAAGGATAATTTCTCTCTAAAAACATTCTTTCTAAAAGTTCACATTCTGTTTTGAAGTCTGTGTCTAAGCTAGTCATTCGACTTCCTCGGACAAACTGTCCCTTCACTATATTTCTCTTGCAGTGAAACGGATGGGCACTTTCAAAATGTAAATAAGAATTACAAAAAGTACTCTTTCTAAATATTTTTGTTCTTAATTCTTGTCCATCTTTATGAATTTCTAAATCCAAGTATTTGACATTATGTTCTGAGATATTATAAGTAAATTTCAGGAAGTTTGTGGTGTTTCCTATATATTCCATAAACTCTAAAAACTTTTCCTTTCCAGCTACCCAGAAAATTAGTATATCATCCAGAAACCTTCTGTATATCCTCCAACAATATTTAAATTCTGAATTAAGTATATATTTTTCTTCCCAAAAAGCAAGGATTAAGTTAGCATATGTTGGGGCGCAGGCTGCACCCATTGCTACCCCCTGTATTTGTTGATAAAATTCCCCATTAAAATAAATAAAGTTATTCTTTAGGACTAATTCCATTAGCCAGGTACTTATTCATTTATCATTTTGGGTTAAAACCCCATTTCCATACACTATTTCTTCAAATATTTTTGTTCCTTCTTCATATGGGATGCTGGAAAATAAATCTACAATATCTATTGTAGCAAATAATAATTGCTCATTACCAGGACTATCCGGTAGTTCCTTCAATAAGTCCCAAGAATCATTTAGAATACATTTCCTTTTCCTCCATACATTTTTTAATTTCTTATCTACAAATTTGGCTAAGGGATATGTTTTTGACCCTTCTGCCGAAACTATCAGTCTAAAAGGTGGATCTTCCTCATTTTTATGGATTTTGGGTATACCAAATATCGTAGGGGTTCTGGGTTTATCTACTTTCAAATATTTAAAAGTATTATAGTCTATAACCTCTTCATTTAACATGTCCTGCAAAATAATATCTATTTTATTGTAAGCTATATTCATTTCATTCACAGATACTATTGAATATCTAGTTTCATCCCATAGGATAGTATTCATTTTACCTTCATATAGAATACTGTCCATAATGACTAACCCACCCCCTTTATCAGGCGTCATCACTAATTTTATTATTATTTTTCACTTCATATAATAAATCACTTTCTTTCTTACTTAAATTTGGTCTGTACCATATCTTATTAGCTTGTTTCCTCACTTCCGATTCTATAATTCTCTCAACATTTTTTAATTGGGGGTGTAATGGAGGGTTATATATACTTTTCTGTTTCAATTCGGTCTTGTATTGAATTTTATTGTTAGGAAACAAAATATTTAAATTCACCTTCCTTAAAAAACTCTATGTCCAATATACTACTTGTTAGGTCTCCTTTGCTATTGGGTATGTATTTAAGGCCCCTAGAAAATAACTCAAAATGTTCTTTTTCTAAAATTAATTCACTAAAATTATAAATAGAAAAATTATTATAAATATATTTATGCCCATCTCTTACTATTTCTTTTTCTTGATGTGTTGTGGGGTGGGGATTTAATAAAATTTCCCCCTCCCCCTTCTCCCCCCCCCCTGGAAAATTCTGCTGCTGAGGACCCTGCTTACTTTTCAGTCTCTCAGACCTCCTTAAGGGTGGGAATGCCGTGTCATATTCCTGTCCATCCTCATCAAAAAAACATGTTCCATCGTCATTACCATTAAAATTATTGTCTCTATTATTGTATTTATACCCATTAACATGATTCACATATCTTTTGTTAGGTATAGGGTAACATGTGCGATTTTCATATTCATTAATATCCCTCTCTAGTTTTTTTGATTTTTCTACCCACTAAATCTTCACATTTCACATTTATATCTTTCCTATTATAATAATACTTTTTCTTCTTTTATTGAAAAAATTAAATCATCTTTAATATGCTGGTCAAGTTCATTGATATCTTTCTGTAACGCTTCTTGACTTTTTATATTGTCCTTAATAATTAACTTCAAAACATCTATACCACATTTATTAAATACTTCTAAAAGCTCCTTATGAAAATCTGTACCAATAACAACATTATTTGGAAATTTAAAAACACGTAGTCCCTTAGGGACAATATCTCTGCATATACACTCTTTTAAATATTCATTCTCTATATCCAATATTTTGAATTTATGCATCAATTTATGAAGTTTATCAATTTTATTTCTATAAGTGTCATTCAGCCCTTCTCGTTGGTTATTAAAGTCTCGTTTAAAAACATATTTGCCTTTTAGCCAGTCGGAAGTCTCTTTATGTACATTAGTAAAAACAGTACCTGAATTCAGGCTACGCTCTTCACGAACAGTGTTATTATTTCCATTTGAACCAGGTCTAGTTTCTAAATTTTTAAATTTTTGATTTGACAGGACACTTTACAACTACACATCTGAGACATGTATACATAATAAAGGCAGAAGGTTACAAAAGAAAGTGGAAAGGCATGATAATGAAATGGGCGGGGCAGAAACTACAGACAGAATACAATTTTGGATGTAGGCCCTTAATGAAAACCATCACCATACATATAATATTTAAAAAGTAGCAGGACTTATTCCAAGAACTAAGCCAACAAAGGAATGGAGAAAGGAGCTTTTACCAATGGGGATGGCTATAAGTAGGGATAAAGAAAACAGGCAAGGGATAGAATTTATTGGAGAAAATTAGTAAAGGAACCAAGGTACCAGGAGCAGAAACTTAAGGAGGGAAAGGAAATAGATTGGGATGTGGCCAAGTGGAAGTTTGGGATGCAAGTTAAAGACTGCTTTCCCTACCAGACTGATAGAGTATAGGTACTGGAGATGAGATACGAGAAGGCCAAGTGAAAGACCAGTTCTGGTTGGGTTTTCAGTTGAGTCTAGAACAGAAGCTGTTGTTAAAGGGATAATTAGTAGGACTTTTAAAATGCTGCATGATAAATATAAGAATCAATCAGAAGAGGTTAGAAAAAGTTTGGAAGACAGACTGGAAAGTCTGTCTACAAACAGTGTGAGGACATCTGCATAGCGCCCAGGTATGCAGCAAAGTCCAGAAGTTTTAGGATTTTTTGCATGGTAGTTTTTGCATAGGTATTTTACACCCCAGTTAGTCTTCAGAGTAAATATTCTCAGGTAGATGGCATTTGTAATGGGAAAGACAGACACAATTGGGAACATGATTTTTAGGAGAGCAAAGGGGTGGCAGATTTTAATAATTCCCTACAGGATACTTTGTCAGACATGTTGGGGGGGAGTAAATGATTGTAACTAAGAAAATTAATACTTGCAAGCTAGTATACAATATCTGAATTGCCTAGACAAAGGAAGGACTTGCTAAGTTTAATGTTATTAAATGCCAAAAAGCAATTACTGCAAAAACTGAAATCAAAATTAAAAAAACTGTAAATGAAGTACTGCATATTGCAAAGGAGATAAAATAATTGGAACTAAACTTGTCCTCTACCAGGTTCAGTACGTCACCAGCCACAGTATATGTGGCACCATTAACCACCAGTTCAGCACATTGCTGTGTACTACCCTTGAGCTTTCTAACATAGCTGTAGAAGATCTTATGGTTATCTTTCACCTGGGAAAATATCTCAACTTCAAGGATGGCTTTACTTGACCTAATTAGCCTTCTTAGTTGCTTATTCCTTTGATGCGAAAGATTTTATTTTTATGGGACTTACCTATCCTGATTTTTGCCATATTTTTTTTCCTTTTGTTGTATATCCTGTTTAATTTGGAATGTCACCAGGGCAGTTTGTTTCTGGTGCTAGTTTTGGGCTGACGTCTGGTAAGTACAGTAGCCTCTATGCAGCCATTGACATGGTTGTACAGAGGTTTTGAGAGAAACTCTTCATTGGTTGGTGTGTTTTCAAGGTTTGGAAGGGCGCTGAATTCTGATAAACCATCACTTAATAGGTAATTTACCTTGGAATAATTCCGGTTAATGGTTTTAATCTGATTTTGATTTCTAAGGAGACAGTTTTATGGTCACACCTTACCAGGAAAATTGAGACTTTGGGGGGGGGGCAGATTGCTTCCATATTTGTGAGCACAAGGGGCAGTACTTTGGAGCCTCTAGTGGGCATACTCACTATTTGGTCGATTTGAGGCTGTGCAGGATTCGCAATCTATAGAGGATTAAACTCTTCCATGAGTAGGGTGTTAGGTTGGATGATAAATGTCTCCAGCTGGTCCAAGTATGCACTGTGAGCTTTTTTGGACATGGAGGATGACCTATCTGGCTAGAATATGGTATTGGATTTTGTCTACAGTGATCTGCATGTGGGGGAACTCCAGCACATCATCCTGCTCGACAACCCTAGAGGTATGCTTGTTACTGATGTACATTGAGAGTGGCCTTTGTCTGTGTAGCTACTGGTCAAAGTATGGAAGGCACTGAAACCTTGTACTGCTGGGGTACTCTCTGCTGTCTTGGTAACTGCACCGACACCTATATTCATGTGTGAGGAGGGCTAGGATGAAATGTAGTTTTTAATTCAGGCTCTGAGCAGTAACACCTTCAATTTGGCATCACCTAAAAATGCACTACAGGGGTAGACAAGGCTTTAGCCAGTATTCAAAAGCCTACAAGGAAAGGTGCAGACCATCCTGGGCAAAGCAACGTGGCATTTTGACCATGTCCTCCTAAGCTGAAAAATATTGGATCCCCATAGAATGACACCAGAAACAGCTAGTTGTTGAAAGCAATCACTGCTTGCTCATATTGTGGCATCATCCTCAGTAATGGTACTATGCTGCCCAGTGCCAAGCTCATGCTAGCTAAGTCCCAGTCTGAAAGCTCCACAATGTTTCTATATAGTGCAGGGAAATACATCTCAGGTCATTTACATCTACATGGACTGTGAAGGAATGATACCAGTGGAATAATGACGTGACTGCATGCTTGATTTGGTGGAAACTGGCTCTAGGTAAGAAACAAGTTATCTTCTCCTTATTCAGCCTGGTTAGATGGGCATCAATTCATCTTACAATGCATTCTCTTAGGATGAAAGTCCTGGGACTCATGTTTGCTTGCCTTAGGGGCTTATTGTTTGAGGCTTCTCTGAGAGTGACAGCATGTGCAGTGTTAGGTGTTATTTCTTCTGAGTGGCTTTGGGCTTGCATAGGCATAGCTTTTACAGTGGGTGGTCTAGGTGATCTTTATTGTTTAGGAAGATTGCTTTTAAATGCCTCAGAATACATTAAGTCTGTATGTGTGGTTTCGACAACCTGATGTGGACTTGTATGCAAGAATTATTTTCCACTGCTTCTGCGCAAGTACACCTCTTGCATACTGCTTCTGATTCTTTTAGGGTTAAGTGGTTGTCAGTAAACATGACGCATTTACTACATTTATTTATTTATTTATTTTATTTATTTTACATTTGTTGACTGGGATAGTCTAATTGGATTTATGCCCATTTTCAGTAGAGTCCCGGGGAGATGAGCTCCAAGAGATTACTAGACTACTAATATACAGGTACTAGTTGTTATAGTTAAATACTACAAATTTTAAACAGTTCAGGAATCTTCACAGTTTATACAAAAAACATGTTACAAGCATTAGATAAGATATTTTAGACTTTATATACAAGACTTCATTAGTAACTAGAAAGTAATTGTTACACAAATGCATACTTCAAGTTTCAACAGTTCAGCAATGCTCACAGTTTAAACAATACTTGTTGCCTGCCTTAGGTAGGATGCTTTAGAATTATATGCAGAAGAATTTAACTAGGTATTTTAAATTATCTCTATTAGGATAAGATGTGTTTTTGCCAAGGATAGGCCTCGATATAAAAAGACAGACAGAGCATGATTAGGTCTTAAGAGAGAGTATTTGGGATATAGTGTGAGATTAGTCTGGATTTGTACAGGGACATACATACCAATGGGTTTTAAGAAAGAGTTTCAGATTGTGTTTAAAAAGTGTAAATGAAGACAGTGATGCAAGTTAATGGGGGAGTTAGTTCCAATACTTTCCAACTGCATTTGAGAATAGAGCATCTCCTGCCATGTTATTAGATTTACATGTTGATACAAGTAGTTTATTAGATGAGCGTAAAGTTGAAAGGTTCTTATACTGGGTAATGAGACTAGCAAGTATTGGGGTACTGGTAGGTTGGAAAAGGGTTTTGTGCGCAATGGTGAGTTGTTTAAAGTGAATCTGATTCAGAAGCTCTAACCAGCCTAATTGTTTCAGATTATGGTAGTGATAGGTCCTAAAGGAGGAAGCAACAGCAAATCTGGCAATGCTATTGCAAGCGTTGGCTACTTGTTAAGGTTATTTTTTGATGTTAGTATATATGGAAGAAGCATAAAGAAGTGTGGAAATAAGGTGGGAATAGGCAATAGTGGTTCTGGCTAGTGGGGAGAGAAAGGGTTTTATCCTATAGAGCGAGCCTAGTTTCCTGTTGACAGTTTTTATGGTATTGTTGATATGGGTTTTCAAACTTCAGGTTATCAATGGTTACCCCTAGAAGTTTAGTTGTTGGATTGGGAGATGTGAGTGTACCATTATTGGATAAGACTGAAAAGTTCTTTGGGAGTGATTTACGGGTAGGAGTGAAGAGGAGGAGTTTGTTTTTTTGGGGATTCAAGAGGAGGCAGCATTGTAGAAACCAATTTTCTGTTTTATTGAACATTGCGTTAGAGTCTGTAGTTGGGATTGAGATTTAGCTGAGCAGATTATTGTCGAATCATCTGCGTATTGTACACAGTTAGTTAAAGGAATAGCTAGGTTGAGGTCATTGATAAATATTGAGAAAAAGAGGGTGCCCAATATAGAGCCCTGAGGAACACCTAGGGTAACTGGGAGATGGGATGAGAGGTTGTTGTCCCATAGCACTGCCTGCTGTCTATTATCAAGGTAGGACTGAAACCATTTTATAGTCTTTGTGTCCAGACAGAAGGATTTTAGAATATTGAGAAGTAAGTGGTGGTTGACCATGTCAAATGCTTTTGAAAGGTCGATGAAAAGTGCTGAAGAGAGAAGATTGTTATTACGGTTTTTACTGATGCTGTCAGTGAAGGATAGGAGTGCAGTTGTACTGTGGAAAGGCTTGAAGCCATGTTGAGATTTGGCCAGTAAATTGTTCTGGAGTAGGTGGTCTAGTAACTGTCTGTGGATGCACTTTTCCATTATTTTAGCTAATGGGGAAAGTAGAGCTATGGGACGATAGTTAGAATATTCTCTGGAGTTTCCACCCTTGTTTAGGGGGATAATGTAGGAGATTTTCCAGGTGGTGGGAATAGTGTTTTCTTGTATGGTTCTATTTATCAGCAATGATACAGGATAAGCTATTACTTTGGCTGCCTTTTGCAGGTATTCAGCAGGTAGCTGGTCAGCTGAGGGGGTAGTAGGTTTTAGTTTAAGAGGTTGCAGATGAGGGAAGTTGGAACAGGTTGCAGGTTTAGAGTTGGAAGAGAGTTAGTAGTATTGGTTGGAAGGGCACAGCTATCAGCTGTTAGTTGATTAGCAAGTGTTTGGACGGTCTCAGTGAAGAAGGTATTCAAAGCATTAGCAGTTTGCTTTGGATTGTCGGAATTTGATCCTATAGGGGGTGGTGTTGCGGACTGGCCTGTTTGAAGTAGTCTGTTTATGCTAGCCCAGAACTTTTGTGGATTATTTTTGTTGGTCTGTTGGAGGTGGAAGTAAAAGTTTTATTCATCTTCGCATATAGCTTTCTTAGTCTCATTTCTTTTTTGCCTAAATTGTTGTTGGTCTACGGGGTTTTTACTTGTTCTCCATAGTGCCCAAACCTTATTTCTCTGCTGAAATTTCTGCCTGGTTTTCTTTGTAAACCATGGGGCGGGTTTAGATTTAATTTTGATGGAACGGTTTGGTGCACAGGGGTTAAGGTTTGTTAAGTATTTTGAGTTAAAGTAGTTTGTTGCTTCGTCAAGTGAGAGGTATTTTATAGGTGACCAATCACATTCTTTTAGTTCAGCTTGGAAGTTATTGGGGTTAAAGTTTCTGTTGCTTCTTATTATTTTATATATGGTTGGGTTGTGTGAGCTCGACCTTTGCCTGATTATGTAAGTGAGAGAATGGTCACTTACATCATCAGGGATGGTCCCTACATTATAGAGTTGTTGGTGATTACTTATTAGAATCTAGTCTAGGATAGATTCTTTGTTATTGGGTTTATTAATTCTGGTTGGGGAGTTAATTGTTTGTGAGAAGCCATTAAGGTTAATATGGGAGGTTGGTGATTCAGTACAGCAGTCCTTCCAATCTATATTAAAGTCTCCAAGAATTAGTGTCTCTTGGGGAATTTTTGTGGAGAGTTCAGCAAGGATACCTTCCAGAGTGGTGATGTTGTTATCAGGGGGCAGTAGATGCATATATTTAGGGATTTGCTGGGATTAAGTTGAAGTTTGGTGCTAATGATTTCTGCATTGTTTTCAGAAGAAGAACCAAGAGCTAATATAGATATTTGTAGCCCTTCTTTACAGAGGATAGCAACACCCTCTCCTTTTTTACTTTGCGGTCTTGTCTCAAGATGTTGTACCCAGATGGAATAATTTCAACATCTTGTGTAGTGGGTTTTAGCCATGTTTCTGTTAAAGTATATCAAAGGAGTGAACATCCAGGAAGAGCATGGAGGTGGGCAATTTTATTATTTATGCTGCGAATATTGAGGTGAGCTATATAGAGTGAGTTAGGAGATTTAGATGGGATATTTGGGGTAGCGGGAACATGAATTTGTGGTTCTGTGCTTGTTTTTTGCCCTGGGTTAGGATGAATGTCCCCATCTAGTAAGGAGAGGTGTAATAGTTTGTTTAAGGGATTGTGGAGGTTAAAGTAATGGTGAAGAGGTGTTTTAGGTTTTAGATAGTTGTATTTGATATGGGTCTGTGATATTTAGCAGGTAAATAGCTAGATAAAGATGTTATATTTATGTGTTCTGCGGAGTTAATTACACGTATAGTACTTGTTTGTGCATTAGGGAAGTTCAGCTGTAAATATTCTGACTGTTCATATGAGGTTAGCAGGTAGGTTGCTGTTAGAGAAAGTAGGAGAAAGACGATGATTAGGAGCCTTAGTTGGATTTGGAAAGGTCATGTTTGCATAGTGACTAATAAGCTTACTGGTTGTTCTTTAAAGGGGAGGAGTTATACTAGGGGTGATTAGAGAGAGGTGTATGCATAATGTTAACAAGATGACTATTGTGATTGGATTGGAGAGGAAGAGGGTGTGGTGAGGATGTATAAGCTTAGGAGCAGTAGGGGTGGGTGGGAATTGGGGGTAGGGGAGAAGAGTGAGCCCGCAGGGTGAACGGAGCGGGTAGAGACAAGAGAGGTAAGGAGATGAAAAGAACAATCAGTTGAAGCAGGGATTACAGTAGGTAGGTAACCCTAAATACTGGAATAAAATTAAAAGAGTAGATAAGAGTTATTTGGAGGGTATGTGAGAGCTAACCATAAAAATAAATAGATGTTATGGGCTACAGTTTAATAGCAAGCATGTGGATAAACAGTACATAGCAAAGGTATAGTACAGGTCAGGAGAAGGCTTCAAGGCCTGGAAGGGACAAGTCTGCCACCTAGTGGCCCAAACTAATTTATTGTAAGCAGGGTAAAAAAGGAGGGAGTTTAGGTTCCTAATGCAAGGAAAGGAGTAGTGGTTCCAAGTGTCTTTAAATGGTAGAAAAAGTAGATTAGACTGGTTACAGAGTGGGGAGGGAGTAAAGCTGCTGGTTTTCCTGGCTAGCACGTTATAACCACCTAGATCTAATAAGTTATAGGCTATACTGGCCATGATAGTTTAGACACATACTTTCATGCTCCCTTTACTGAGAAAGTACAGGGACAGGTTGCTCAACTGTGGAGACTGAAGGGAGTTTGGACAGGGTCCTTGTTCTTCAGGTTGTTAGTTTTTGTGTCATAGAGCAGTGTACTCAGATTGGAGAGATTAGCCAGGACGCTGGGCCAGGAACACACAGCAGCTGGGGACAGTTCTATAAATGATGCCCAACTAACTGCTCCAAACTTGTTGGAGCACAAGGTATTTGCACTATATACATTACCTCAAGATACGCATATCCACCAAGTTGGCTAAAGAGAAGTTAGGAAATTGCCTATCCATACTATCCCCCTTTGATTTGTGAGCTACAAGGGCATGGCGTATTGAGGTTAGACAGCTTATTAAGGGTGCTCTTTGTGTAGCCCCAATAAGGGTGCTTACTGGGGCAGATTATGCTAAACAGTACTAAATTCTACTAACTTTAATGTTTACATAATACTGAATTCTACTAAAGCTGTAGATATCGCTGAATGATGCCCAACTAACTGCTCCAAGCTTGTTGTTGCACAAGGTATTTGCATTATATTGCTTTATAGGTTACGGCTTTATGAATCGTTATACAGAGAAAAATTTGCTTTCTGGCTGTTTGCTAAAGTACAGGGAACTGTTAAACCCATGCAAACATGCAAAATTGCAGCAGCAAAAAAATACAGAAAACTACATAATCAGCTCTCTGATCAATAAAATGACTACACTAGGAGTCCTTTTCTGTATTTTCCAACTCAAACCAGACAAATACCTTCTGCCACAAGATGAATAAACTCAGTCCCCTCCTGATGTAAAAACACAGTAGGAGCGACCTACAACTGCAATGTTAGCACAAACCACTTAAATAACTAGCTGGAAAACTCTTGCTGAATTGTTAAAAAAACAAAACATAAAATCATATCTATAACGCATGAAGTTAATCAGTTTTTAAATGGTTTATTTTCTATAACTGTATGTGATCCCATGTCACTGTTCAAAGTGTGAAGTTAAAAAAAAAATGTGACAAAACGGGAAAATGGACAGGCGCAAAAACAAGAATAAAAAGTGAAGGTTGAGAAGCACAGATTATTATATTAAAATAAAGTGATATAATTTACAAATACTCATATGCAGCGTATGAAAGACAAGATGTGAGGTGCCAACACTGTAAATCATTTTTTTGTGGGAAAAAAACATTTATCACATAAGTTACACCAAATGATGTGAATCCTCAATTCTTTGCTGTGTAAAAACAAAAGAAATCAAGACAGACAATGTTTTTGAAAATAAATTTAATTTGATGATGGAAATTTCTGGAGGTACACAAGTCGTGTTACTTTAAGGCTAATCACACAGGTTAATCACAAAGTAACCAATTCAAGAGTGACAAGTAAGAATGGCTATCGTTGCAGTTCGTGACAAGAGTTTGACATTTAGTAATAAGAGTTATGATCTGCAGCACTGTTCTGTAAAATAAATCACATACGATCTGATGACATGATCATTTATAGATAACGAGCAAAGATTTATTTCAAATTTCTTTTTGCTGTAATTAAACTCTCATTACAATTACTGTAAGGTTAAGTGTTTTTTTTATTATAAAGCAAGTAGTTTTTCATTTCAGTTAAGTGGAACTATACTTATTAATCATAGTAAATTTGTGTTTTTATTTACTGTAGGCTGAACAACTCACCAGTTACTTCCAGATTCTATGTCATGTGAGCTAGAATTCTAATGATGTAACTGTTAGCATAAACAGTTTGTAGTGGGTAGTTGTTTTGGGTTCCTATCAGATGACCAAAGACGCATTTTGTCGAATGCGTCTTGGACAAACTTGAAATGTCGAAAAGGCAAAATGACGAAGTGGCATATAAGCAAATTCTTTCCCTGGGGAAAGAAGTCGTTTGGCCGCTTCAGTCACTTTGCCATTTTCGGCACTGTAGTGCGATCTCGGAGTTGGTATATTTAAGTAGGGGGGTATGGGGGTGAAGCCCTCCACTTTATGCAATGTTTTAAATGTCTTTTTTTTTTTTTGGGAGCAGTGATTTTTTTCCCTGGGGGGAAAAAAAAAAAAATCGCTGTTCTGGTTGTTTGATGTTTTGTGAATTCAAACTTTTAGAGTTCGATCATTTCATTGTTCGTTGTTATAATATAGACCCATTTTTAAGTCAATAGCAGATTTCAACTGAAATGCAGCATAGTCATACTTTCAATGACATAAACACAACAGAACTTGTGTCATCATGCACGTGTACACACATGCACGCACAAAAATGGTCAAGATTAAGAATAAATAATACAACTCTGGCTCTAACAAACACACATTATATGAGGCTTGGGAATGCTTCTGTGTGCACCTACCTCCATTATGCAGTGATGCCCTTCATACCTATATCCAAATTCAACTTAGCAGTCCTAAAACCTTCTACATACTTGCAGATACTGAAAGTAATCCTGAAGACTGATGTGCATTGGATGCTACAGTTGCTTTTATCAGAACATTATTAGCACTGATATCAGAGAAACAAAGTTCCTCTAGACTTCATATTTTTCTAATTCCATACATCTGTCCTTGTGCCAAAACGTATTCACAGATCATGTTTTATGCATTTGGGATACTTATACAAGGACTCTCCAAAGAACAAAATATTTATTTACAGTTTTCTTCATCCACTTTTATGCCAAAGATGCCTACACATACAAGACAGTGCAATGACAAAAACAGGTGGAATGCTACAGCATTTTCTGGGGGGGGGGGGGATACTGCATGCAAGTCTGGAATCCATATAAGGATTTCTTTGTCAGCATCACTGCTATCTTTGCACCTTCACTGCTACTTCATCACATCTTCAAAGATATATACAATATTCCAAAAGTTTCTTTCCAGCACTAACACTCCAATGTGTTACACAAGCACCTTTACCACAGAGCTACCATAGAGATGATTCATAACCCTAGTTTTCTTCCTAAAAATGACTACTGCATAGTAGACAACTATTAGTGTTACACCTGTGTTACTATACTGTATGCCAATTATACAATTTACAAGGAATGCTATTATGTTGTAATTTGCTTTTAGTTGAATATAGCTGCATTTATTTATTGATTTATCTGACCGACTGTGTTGTAACTGCATGATGAAATCTGCTACTGAACTCAGGAACAACTAACTACCCACTACAAACACAAACTGTTTACACTAATAATTACATTACTGGCATTCTAGGTAACATGACATGGAATCAGGAAGCAACTGGACAGCTGCTTAGCTTACCATAAATACAAACATAATAAGCATACCACTACTGAAAACTAATTACTTTATAATGACAGCATAATTACAGCAAAAAGAAATGGTAGCAAAAATCTTTGGACATGATCCTTACTCTCAGTATTCCTGAATAATGAGCCTAGGCCATCATTAGTGACATGATTATCAGACAGTAGCAATGGATCTTGAGTGCAGATTTTAAGAAGGCTCATTGTGTAAATTTAAACAATATAAGAATCAGGCACACCATGTAGTTTAAAGGGACTTAAAATTCCCTAACCCACCATATCTACATTTCTTGAGGCACTTGCTGTGTGAAACAAATACATAAAACTGCACGCCACTTCTGAATGCACTGAATCAGAAATTTAGAGTCAAATAACAGTGCATTTATTACTGTAATATGGGCTTGAAGTCCATTTTCCAAAAAAACAATAACCAAGCTTGACTAGAAGGGACACATTTGGAAATTGTGCTGTCTGAGGCGTGGGGTCTCAGTATTTCAAATACTTAAGTCTGAGCACAACTGTTGCTGAAACAACTAGATGGACTATATAGAAGTGCCATCACAATGGGGTTGACTAAAGTGCCACAGAAAATGGTAATGTGTTCTTAGCTTGCCATTTTACGGATCATGTAGTTCAATATACCACCATTGCGGAAATAGGTCAACTCCACATCTGTGTCAAATCGCATGACAGCTTCAAATGACTTCCCTGTGTTGAGCTAGAAAGAGAAAATAAAGCATTAGTGTTTTCAATTTAAAATATTTTAGAATTATAGACTGATGTTATTTTATCACCTTTAAAATTATTACTTAGCTCTTATAAGATAACAGTGTTGCATTTACTTTTTAAGATTTGAAATAATAATGAAGTATACCATTAAAATATAAATACAGACATAATTCTGTTCACATATACACCCAAGTCTTGAGTATTAATCATTAGAATTCTGCAGAATAAATTTAACTCAACCAATGAACAATGCAATTCTTAGCTACCTTTCAGAAATAGAAGTTATGTTCTTACCATAACGTTCCATGTTAGTTGTCTTCTTCTCGCCTTCTTCTTGCTGGATTATATCCCACAATGCTAGGCGAGAGTTACCTCAGATCTCGTTTTTGTAAGCTACCCCAGCTTATATCACTATCAGTATAACTGTAAAACAGAATTCACCTCTAACAACACGAAGAAAAAGGGTGACCTACATCCTGAACCAAGAAATATGCATAATAGCATATGACTAAGAAAGAGGTGGTAGAAAGAGAGGTCACGATCACAACTCCTCTAGGTCTGTCCAGGCCAGGGGAAGGATCATTCTTGCTGGATGGGACCAAGGCCCCCAGCACCTTGTCCCGGTGGCCTAACGGAACAGACTCCTGAGAACAGTGGAACCAAAATTAGCTCTATGCCTAGAAGCTAAATCCAACTTATAATGAGAAATAAAAGTGTGAGAATGGTGTCAATAGGCAGTCTGTCTTGGAAGGCTAAAAAGTAGCCAGCTCTGGTGGAATGGGCTTTTTTTTTTTTATTTAATTAATTTCTGTTGTCTAATTTCATATATAGGAAATCAAAGATGTAAGCCATCTGGATAATGATACCTTTGAAACTGAAAGTCCCTTTCGAGACAAAGAGTTGATGAGATTTTCTGAATTGTTTCGTTCTATCCAAGTAGTACCTTAATTGATGATGAACATCCAGGTAGTGTAATTTTTGTTCAGACCTATTTGAATACTCTGGGAAAAAGACAGGAAGGTCAATGGTTTGATTTATATTTGATGTTGAAACCACCTTAGGCAAAAGGACGGTTAGTAGTTTAAGGAGACTCTGTCCTCCTGAATGAACAGAAGATAGAACGACAACTGAGTGCTTGAAGTTCTGAAATTCTTCTAGCTGATGTGATAGCCACCAGAAAGAGAGTTTTCCATGATAATAATTTCAAGGAACATGAAGCTGCAGGTTGAAAGAATCAAAGAAGCAAGAACTAAATTTAGGTCCCAAGGAGAAGGAGGATTTCTTATAGGAGGTCTGAGAAGAAAAACTCTTCAAAAAGTTTGCAAAAGTTTTTGGGACATTAGGGCAGATTCAGAAATGCCCACATGGAAATTAGAAATAGCTGCCAATTGAACCTTAAGAGTAGATGGAGATGAACCTGCATGGAAGAGTTCAGCTAGAAAATCAAGGACTAGTTGGATGGAAGCAGTGAAAGGATCTATGACTCAAATAAATCTTTCGAGTGGAAGATTATGGGGAGCTATCAATATATGGAACTGGAGGAACCAAGCAGTGAGGTTCAGAGAGGGGAGGAGCGATAAAAACGGACCCGACTGGTGGATCAAAATCTGGAACTAGGGTCCCGATTCCACCCAAAAAAAAAAAAAGAAAATGTAAGAAAGGACCACACAGGCCGAGGCCAGTAGGATAGCTTTCTGTATTACTTGAGAGATCAGTGGGAAAGGAGGAATGCAATACAGAAGTCCCCGGGGCCAAACTTGGCTAGAGCGTCCCCTGCTGATTGGCCTGGTAAGGAATAGAGGTGAAATATTCTCTGCACTTGCTGTTTTGGGGGTAGCAAAAGACGCAGCAAGGCTGACCCCACTTGAGAAAGATCTCTCTCACACTAGAGTCTTTCAGAGACCACTGAGGCATAGGAGAGCTCTGCTCAACTTGTCCATCAGAAAACGCTGAGAGAAATCGCCCCCATTGCCAAGAGTGCTTCTAGAGAGTCTTGAAGGGCTTGCAACTAAAAGCAATCAGGGAGGCATCCGTTATCAGAGTAGCAACCGGAGGAGGTGGAACAAAAGCATCCACTGCAGGATCCGCATGTGGTATCTGGCCAATGGAAGGAGAGGTATATGGCTGCCATGATTCCCAACACCTTTAGAACTAACCTGGCTTTGACTCTGTTGTTGTTGAGAAGAAGTGACACCAATTTGTGAATGTCTGATATCCGCATTTATTGAAATACCCAGTTTTTGACAAGCGAAAGTATAATCTCTGGCCATCAGAGAAGGAGATGCTTGGTGGGAGAGAGGAGGAAGCTCGTCGGTCAAATATGGAAACACCCTTGTCGTGAGACCAAGGGCAGGGCCCTGAACTGAAAATGACTGGTTCCCAGCCTGAGCGGAGGAATCTCTCTAATCTTGTTTTCTTGACTGATTTGTTCAAGACACTGAGATCCAAATCGGTCTCCTCCCCCCCTTTTTTCTTTGGAAAAAAAAAAACCTTGGATAGATTCCCTTCCTGGTTGGTCTGCTGTGGCTGGTGGCTTTTTGCATTTTTTTTTAGTTTGAAACTGGGACATCTGGAAGGGATTTTTGACTGATTTGGAAAAAAGAAAGGGATAGAATATAGCGAAATGATGGACTGTACTGTTTTGTCTTGAGTCAGGGCAGTGGGGCAACACCAGGAGGCTGAAAGGGCTGGCAGGAGAAAAGCTCCATTGTTATTCCCACCTCTGCCTTTGGTGGTAGGAAAACTCTCTGCATCAGGCGAAGTCCCCCTTGAGATTGCTTTCGCGAACCATCTTCCCCCCTTCTGGCCTTTGCCAGCTGGAAGCTCGCCTCACGTAACACCTACCTCCTCTTGACTCTCTCGCTCGGCCGCATAAGATAAGAGGGAGGGAGGGAGGAGTTAGATATGGAATAGGGGGTGCGTGTTCGTCCCTTTGAAGACGAAGAAATGGGGCACAGGTAAATTGAGCGCGACGCGGTGTAATGTAAGCTGAGGGAGAACATCCGTACCTATCCATGGACCTAGAGACAGGCACTGAAGGATCAGCCAGTTCCTCTTTTGTGGCAGCTACCTACCACCATATCATCCACAAAACTCCTTTTGATCCTGGGAGTGGGTCCACTGAATCAGGAGCCGTCCATGCCTTCTCTTAGCAACCACCTGCATGGGGGGAGGGGGGGGAGGGGAGGGAGGTGGAAGGAGGAGAGCCCGCCAGGGCTCTTCTGCCAAATCAGGAGAGGCCTCGAAGAGGATGAAATCCAGGGGGGGCTCCTGAGGAGGCTCTCTCTCTGCGGGATGAGGGGAGTGAGAGTCGACTTACCCTGAGGCAGCATAGGGGAGGGGCTGCTGACCGACTGTGGAGTGGGAGTAGAGTAACACACCACTCTCTGAAGGGTCATGATCGGACGCCCTCGATGACCTAAGGAATTGACCTAGACCTCTTTAGTTTTGTGTCGGGCAGGTCTCTTCGCCGGACCCGGGGGGCTCCTAATAACCTCGGGCTCGCCGGGGCCGAGCCCACAGAAACTGTGGACTGAGACCGATAAAGGCAAAGGTTGAACAACCTGAGGTCTCGCGGGAAGCTTAGGGCTTCCTGTTGAAAACGACAGGAATCTCCTGGCTTCTAACAAACTCAGAATCAACTTGTTTTTTTTTTTTTGCTGGACCCTGGGGCATGGCACAAGCCACAGCACACACAGGAGTTATACCCTGTCAGCAAAAATACTAATAATAATTTAGAAGAATACTAAAAAAAATACAAAAACTTAAAGTAAACTACACAAAACCTCCCTAGGGGAAGGAAGGCCAAAGGCCAAAGAAGAAGAACGGTTCTTTTTAGTAAAAATTTAAGTTAAAAAGGGAAAAAGAGTAACTTTAGAAAGAAAAAGCTAACACTCACCAGGAACGTAGAAGCAACTCTCGAGCTTTTTAGAGCCAAGCAGCGGAGGTGTAGGTGGACCCCATCCAGCATCCAAAAAGAAGAAAGAGATAGACAACTTAACATCAGACATTTTTAAAAAAAAAACGTATTAATTCTTTGATACATCTCAATTATGTTATTTATTGTGTTAAAATAAACATCTGTGATGTGAACAGTGCTACACCCCTGAACTTTTATTTATTTCAGCCATGAGAACAAGGAAATGAATTTGGTCAAGAATGTGTAAAGAATAGTGTACTTTGGCAGAAGGTACCTGCTTCACAGTTCCAGAGCCCAGAGTTGAATCTTCACCTCTAAGCACTGCCTGTGTTGAGCCTGCATGTTCCCCTTGTGACAGTATGGGTTTTTCTGGGTACACTGTCTTCCCCCCTCAACTCTCAAGACATGCTAGTTGCCCAATCCCTAAATTAAAATCTCCGTATATACATGGATATATACACAAACACACACATTAATGTATAATGAATCATCTAATTAGGATGGGATTGCACCTCATGATCTAAAAAAAGATCAACAAAAACTACACCCCTTCACTCATTACCCAAGCATGCCCAAACACTCTACATTCTATTGACATGCATTTAAATCTGCATGCACTCTGAACTGCAAGGCACGGTGTAAGAACTTACCATAACAGTAGCTGCTCGAATAGATTACTGTTGTGGTACTGCTGACAGATGGGTATATCCTGCCACAGATACCATAATTCCGGTCAGTATTCCAAAGCTTAGGTGTGCCTTCCTCATGTACCATATTGTCCAACCACAGACAAGGACTACATGTTGGTAGTTAAGGGATGTACAAACATGAAAATTCTTGAAGCTTTCTGGTCTCAGATGGACAGTGAAGCTAGCTATAAGGAGGACATACTTAGGTAAACTAAAATATAGAGGGGGAAGGATAGGCAAATAAGGTATCCATGTTGGTCTAATGAGAAAAATGATAGGGGGATGGAGGGAGGGAAGATGCATGTACTTTATCAGTTATGCATTTGAGCAAATACTGTTATAAGCTCTTGAGGAATATCTACAAAAGCCATGCACACATTACCCATCATTTTTTGTATACGACAGAGCTAGTTTATCATTTTCCTCCAGAAGCCTAACTAAAATTGTTCTCTGATGACAATTAATGAGGACGTGATAATTTAAACCCAAACTACTAAAGAAGTAAAGGTACACACATTTTGAGAATATTTATCTAAAATCCTAGTATCCCTGCCTATAGGTAACTTCACCATCAATGGATCTTCTAGGAGTCCTAAATAATTCAGGATAGGTTGATCTTGGGGGTACCCTACTAAATTTATCTAGACAACTAAGAGAACAGCCTGAAGGAAAGAGGGTGTTGCATTGTCCTCGCCTATATTTCTGAACTCAAATAAAACAAGTTAGCTAACTCAAACCTAAGGTTGTAAAAATATTTATTCAAAATACTATCTTTTTGGGGAAGATCCTTTTTATTCCCCATTTACAAAAAAGCTTTCATAAGGTGAAGAGTTCCTACAGAGATGCATTGTTAGGAGGGTACCCATATGACATGGGTGTGGTACCCTCCTCATTAGTACAGCAAGTAGAATGGGAAAGCAATATACTTTGAATACTCCAACATTCCCTCTATTCATTCACCAAGTGATCTGGCTGTTTTTTTTTTTCTTTTCAGTGTACATTAGAGAGACTCTGGTGACTCAGAATCAATGAAAACTGATGCCGTTTAACAGGGACATCCAAAGAAGGAAGTTGAAGGTGCCAGTGGATCCTGTGCAGCCATTCAATTTATATATCCCTGTATCCATGTTTGGTAATCTAAGTGATGCACAGTGTCTGTTACTGGATTAACCTTTGCAGGTGATACCTACAATGGTAGGGCATTTATTAGACATTTTGATGCAGAGATGACTCCCAACAGTACATGTAACACAAATGACTTTCACAATGATTAGTCTGTCAAATCATTTTTTTCATTGACAAGTACTACTTTTTTCTCTTCTGAAAGAATTTTATATTTTAGGCTCTTTATGGTGTCTCTGTTCTTTCTCCCAAGAACTTCCTTCAGATGTAAGGGAAGGGGATCATTTCCCTCATAGAAGCATCATCATGTACAGACTTCTAGGCCTCACCTTTTAAAGATTTCTGAGAAGTAGCTTTCGATACTTTGCCTTCTGTTTCACACTAACTTAATGTGCTTTATTCCTACACATTCTGCATGTTGAATATGGGCATCATTAGGGCAAGAAGAATTTCCCCACTCAAGTACCTTTATTACCTAGACATATGTAAACTATGCAAAAATGGTCACTTAATGATAAAACCACAGATTAATCAATCTCAATTTCTACCAAATATAGTCAAACATGGACTTCCAAGATGGCTACACATTGATCAACACCTTAATTTCAGCTCTACCAGTGTGGAAAAAGAAAAAGAGGAATAAAGAGACAGTGACATTGTCAGCTTGAGTAAAATTCAGTTAATGGCTAGCAAATGACACTTCCTGGATGCTAGCAAAGAAGAAATTTAGAGAACCTGAAAGAACTCAACCAATCTGAAGAGAAAACACTGACTGGGAAGAATCATACAGCTGTTCAGCAAAAAGCAGTTCAAGTTTCAGCTTTGGCACAAACGATGGCTTCCAGTAAATGGCTACCAGTAATTTAGTGAAAAATAAGTCATATGCACTCAGAGGTGATTAAAATAAATGAGACACTGAAGGAGTATAAACCTTTAAACAATAGGCTAGGAGAAAAAAAGCTTTAACTAGCTATTCAGACAAACTGATAAAACTGCAAAAAATCAGAAGATGAAATAAGGAAAAGGATAGCTGAGTAACAGACTTAAAAGCTGTTTCAGAAAATGGCAGAGTTATATAACAGAAAAACTGGAGGGAACAGGATGTATTAATTTTATGAAAGCATAAATAAGCAACTGGACTGGTAACTCCACAGAAGGATTTGTTAAATGAAGGGGCACATCAAGTGTATGCTCCAAACCTGGCCACGAGAAAGCAGCCAAGACCTGTATTACTAAAGACGCAATCATACCAAAAGAAAGAATTAATCTTGACAAAACTGTGGCAGAAGGTAAAAGTATTAAAAACTGGAGGCAGCAGAGTGTTTGTGGAAAATGACTATTCACTGTATATCAGGAAGAAAAAAGAAACACATTTATCCCAGCAATCAGGAAGTGTCAAGATGCAGGTGTAAGATTCAAGCTGCTGTATCCAGCTGTCTTCAGAATATTTTTCCCTGGAGGACCAAAGACATTTTTGGATACAGAAAAGACTAAGGTGGGCCAGCAAACAGAAGGGAAACTCTGCTTGTCATTCTTCTGACAGTGAAGCTCATTGAGAGGGCTTTGCCAGTAAAATATTTTCCAATGTTACAAAGAAAAATGTTTGAGAGAAAAAAAACATAGGAGTTGACTAGAAGAATCAGGAGTACAATGGATTTGAACCAGAGACCTCTGTTGGGGGATGGTGATAAAAAGGAAGACATCCAGCAACACTGAAATTAGTGAATAAATTGGAGAATATAAAGCATCAATCATATTTGTGAAATATGGCTGTTTGAGAAAAAGTGGTGGAGAAAGACTGGACTTTGGTTGACTTTGTTAAACTTGTAGGTCGACTGTAAAGCATGCACCCCACTTTATATCACTGATGTTGAGGAGGACGTTAAAAGGGGAAAATGTAACTGTAGGTAAAACAATTTTTCTTCTTTTCAGTATCTGTAGAAAACATTTTATGATGTGTCCCAGAGACTGCCCCATCCATGTAAAGCCGAGTTTGTCTATTATTCAGTTTAAGCAAAACCTACACCATGGATGAGGAATAGGAAATTTACACAAAGCCTGGCACTCATATCCCTTATGAAGAGAGGTAGCGTATAAATGACTAGCCCTCAATGTCCTATTTGGACACATGACATCATTATTCTTTTGGAAAAACTTGGTTAGGCTTAGAAAGCCCCCATCTCCGGGTGTTAGCCTAGTAACAATCTATGAATATATATAAAACATTTCATGATATAAACTGCATGTTATATACAGTAAAGCAGTTCTGTGTAGTGTGTATTCAGGGGTATTTTAAATGTGGGGAGTCTCTTCAGTGACTGTTATTGGTGTTAAAAGATATTCGACTAAACAAGCACTTTTTAACTGCAAGAAATATAGGATTTACAAAACAACATGAGAGAAAAGGCTATCCAAAAGCAAGTTAATGTCATACTTTGATCTTGTGCTGCTGTGGTGGGGTGTACACAGTGCATGGATTACATTAAATATAGAACTAAGATATTTTCTCTTATTTTTACAAGAGTGAATGTCTAGATTAATGCCCACAGCTTAAGCTATAAAGAAGCATTTTTAAGCAAGTAAGCCTGAAAAATTAAACAAAATAGTAAGCTTAAAAAATTAGACAAAACTAAGCTTAAACAAATAGGCAAAAACTAAGCTTGAAAAATTAGACAAAATGATGAAAGCCATGAAAAATTACAAGTTTCTTACATTTGCAAAGAAATTAACTTGTTTTTTCCCATTAGCAAATGTTTTTGTCAGGGTCAGAATGTCTGCAGCTGAAGGCAGTAAACTTAGATTTATTACTGACTTATTTTACATGGAGACTGCAGGTGCAAGAAATTAATCTTGAGAGTTTTGAGCATTCTTTGCTGACTGAAATGAAAAATGTAAAGGTATGATGGCAAGCAGCTCAGTGAAAAATAAAGTTTGAAATTATGGGAAGTGAATATGAGATAGTAGCCTCTGTAACAGCCTTAATACTTTAATGCATTTAATAGTACAGTGTATGAATTATATTTACTTTAATGATAGCCAAGGCTAAAAGTTGATGTTTTCTGAAAGCTTACAAACTGTTTTTCACATCTGGGATGAGAAAACAGATAAAGAACAGATAACATTCAGTGAAGTGGGAACGCATGCTGTAATATGAGCTTTAGCAAGGGTGACCTTAATTTTAGGTTAAGTAATACATGTGGGTGCAACTGCTGATTAGGGGGCACTTATTCCTATCTAAAGGGATAAACTTCATTTTTTGAAGATGTACACAGATTTGTGTATTTGTTCTAAGCTAATGGGGGTGGGGGTGTTCTGAAACTGTATTCACTTGTTTGTTTGAAGGCTGTCACTAAAATTAAAAAGGCCTGAAAATGTGACATTCGTTCAAATGGAAATGAGAAGAAACAACTACACAAAAGATCGGCCTGTCAAACATTAGTGTGTGCATGTAACACAGAAGCTGGAAAAACACATTAAAAAAATCGGACGCACATAATAGCAGCTTTTTTATAATGGCTATGCTATCTATATCGTGGAATGTAAAAATGGCCTTACAGTTAAAGACAGTAAAGAAACAGCATTGAATTACATTAAGAAATGCAGAGTGCAAACAGCAATGCTGCAGGTGACACATTTTGAAAGAAATTAGTGAATGTGACAAAGAAAGGATTTCAGGATGGATAGTCAGCAGAATTTCAGGGACAAATAAAAACCACAGTAATTATACTACTTGCTAGAGAGGCTCCAATATTGATGGAAGTGGGAGAAAAGGGGACAATAATGGCAGATTTATAATAGTAAGGGGTTATCAGCAATGGAGGAGGATTACACTGTCATATACTTATATTCCACCAAAAACTATCATGGAGCTTAAGACTTTAGGAGAAATACTAAGTTTTCAGCAAGGAATATTACTTATATGTGGGGACTAGAACTTGATTTGCAATAGTGAGGATTTATCAGGGCATATAAAAAGGAAAGAGGGAAAAAAGGGTAGATTTCTGAAGACATTTATGAAAATATATGGTATGGAAGATGAAAATTCAGTAGTAGGAACTTGGGCAGAATTTACCTATTCCCCAAGTTACAATAACTGAGCTAGACTCAAAAAAAGTTATACTTCACAGGAACATGTGCATTTAAGTGAAAGCCTTTGACACACATCAATAACTATTTTAGATCAAGTATATATATATATATATATATATATATATATATATATATATATATATATATATATATGGGTCACCTTTAGATGCCCGACAACGCGTTCCGCCGACACGGAATCCGACAGGACGAAAACACCGACAACGCAGATGACCGACAAGGTGAGAACCCGACGGACTCGGTAAGTGTGCGATCGAGTGAGGAATTTAGTGTTAGGGAGCGGACAGGTAAGTGTGCGATAGTGAGGGACTGTGGGTTTAGGGGTGGGTTAAGTGAGTTAGGGTTAGGGTGCAGGTAGGGTGTGTGTGCGATAGTGAGGGACTGTGGGTTTAGGGGTGGGTTAAGTGAGTTAGGGTTAGGGTGCAGGTAGGGTGAGTGTGCGGTAGTGTCGGATCTTGGGGTTACGGGTGGGTAAGTGAGTTAGGGTTAGGGTGCAGGTAGGGTAAGTGTGCGGTAGTGTTGGATCTTGGGGTTACGGGTGGGTAAGTGAGTTAGGGTTAGGGTGCAGGTAGGGTAAGTGTGCGGTAGTGTCGGACCTTAGGGTTAGGGTTTGGGTTAGTGCATATGTTATGTAGTGTACTGTGTTGTTTACGTGTAGTGCATTGCTGTAATGGTTTTCGGTGTTTTGCATTGTCGGCGTTTTTTGTTGTCGGTCTTTTGGTGTCGGTTATTAGTGTGTCGGCGAAACGCGATTTCGAGGATATAAAGGTGATCCATATATATATATATATATATATATATATATATATATATATATATATATATATACACATACATACATACATACACACACACACACACACACACACACACACACACAGATATACATACACGCATACATATGGGTCCTATTTGTTTTGTCGACAGTACAGTTCATCACACCGTACTTTGTCGAAATTACTTTAGCGAAAATGCATTGTGCTGAAAATGTATGTTCGCTAAAGAAAAACAAAAAAAAAAAAAAACATGGTGTTTGCATGCACCATTAGTTGTACATCAACGTATACTGCTGATGTACAACTAAGGAAACTCTTGTGATCGCAGTACAGTGGGGATAAGAGAATATTCCATTTTCCCAACTGTAGTGCAATCTTGGAGTGAGAATATTAAATTGGGGGGAGGCGCCCCCTGCATAATACTGTTTAGTGTATTATTTTTTTTTTATTTAGTTTTTGTTTATTCTGCGAAAGGGCATTTTCGATGGAATGCACTTTTGCGGAAGTGAGTTTGACAAAAGTACGCTTCGAGGAACCGTACTTTTGATTTTACAACGTAGACCCATATATATGTATATTATATACACACACACACACACACACACACACACACACACACACACAGATTTTATATATATATATAAAAAACAAAACCAATAAAAATGTTGGGTAATAAAGTAATAATGAGACACTGCCTAACTATTAAAACAACTGGTAGTGGAAATTATTTGCGAGTTATTTGGCAAGACAGAAATATCTTTATAAGTCATAGTTAGTAAGAGGGATAAAATGTAAATGGAATTTAAAAACAGGGTAGAAATAATAAAGTACTAGAAGGAAATGCTTACAGGTGCTGACAAAGGTTAAAGTATTGCAGAACAGGAATATTATAGAACAAGAATAGGCTGCATGATGCTCATGGATACGGGGGGGGGAGTATACATTATAAAGAAGAAAACTGTATACACTTTATAAATCATGCTTCTTTTCTCTGAATATCTGTATCTTCTCTCTTTCAACATAAGTTTGCAAGGCAGCAAACTGGCAGGTGGCATCAAAAGTATGGCTCAGCCAAGTGCCTCATATAATCAAACTCTTTAAACTAATGTTGATAATCCAAGGAAAAAAAAGGCATGCGGAGTAGTTCTTACCTCAACTTCAACAGTCATTCTTGGTTTCAGGATCTCTGGAATGATTATAGTATAGCGCTCCTTTCCAGTAAGTCCCAATGTACTGGCACTCTCCCCAGGCAAATATTCAAGAGGAATCACTCCCATTCCTACGAGGTTGCTGCGATGAATACGCTCATAGCTCTCTGCCAAGATAGCTTTAATGCCCTGAAGAGTCAAATCATATTACATTTATGTTACTTCTTAAGTGGTGCACTATTTTTCTTTTCCACCTATGAAGACTACAGACTCAATTAACTGTCTAGGTCTCATTTCTGTGTACTAACACTTGTAGTGAAAATAAGTAGTCACCCAGTATAACACCATATTTTTGAGGCCATATTATTTATCAGTCCATTGCTCTGCTGAAGTCCCACCCACTATTAACTACCATTATGTTAAAAAATATATTTATCAGAGGTTTCACTGGAGACCTCACCAGAAGCACACCCATACACAGAGAGACTGTCTGTATGCTTCTCACTGCTTTCTGATCAGATGGCTGTAACTAGCATAGATGAAGAGAAGAATCTTAGAAAACTTGGAACATGCAAATTAGCTCTTACAAGCGTACCAAATTATACTGAGTAAAATTAATACTAATGCAAATGGTAGAGTTTGACCAAAGCAGCAAGGCTTAAATATTCTTAAGATGTTAAAAGTATTCTCCAAAAGACCAGCCACAATGAAAGGTATAGAATTTTTTAAATAAATAATAAAATAGAAAACATTAGAATACTGAATATATAGCTACAATAAACACCAGAGTTTCAATCACAGAAAATATAAAAAATAAAAAATAACACAGGTGGATAGATTCACACAGATACAGAAAAACAATACTCAACTAATCTCACTATATTTTCCTGACTGGCAAGGCAAGATGAAGTGTGTGGTTATGTGATATATCTGTGAGAGATCTTTCCTGTCAGGTTCCAAAAAACAAAGTGCTGCTGTGAGAGTTCCGGAATATCTCTCACTAACATATAGAAAATCATTTCAGTGCTGGTTAGAGAATGGCATCACCTCTGGTTACCTGACTCTGGTACAATACACACCCAGAGCTTCACTAAGATGTTTCAGCATCTGAAAGCTATAAAACAATTTTAAACATTTCCACCCTGCCATGCTGGTAATTAATTCACTCCTAAGGACAATAACAGCAAGATTCCTAGTCCTGGTATCCCCAGACATTTTTGTCTCTGGCTGCAATCAGACCTGAAATATAAAATCTTTATGGCCTAAACCAATCCATTTAATTTTCAACTTATTTTTCAAAATTAGCTGGACTGAGATTAACCTCTTCCCTTCCAGAATTCTCTGTTAAAACATATACATTTAATCAGTTATAATACTGTCTGACATGCATGTATATTTCTTTTCTGTCCAGCAGGACCCACTGTTGATGCATTTTTAACACAAGCAACTTTACAAATACATGTTTAACACAAGCACCTGTACAAATTAGTGTCATAGTCAAATGAAATAAAATTCTTTACAAAACTCCAGCTAGCTATGCTGGCATAAGTTACACATGCAATGTCCTACTCTCCCTTGCACAGATGGCACTAACTCATATCAACACACTGTGGATTGCAGAAAAAGTAAAAGTAAAAAAAAGAGTAAGGAAATGTTGACATGAGGTGTTCTTACTTCTGCTGTATGCTTTAAGAGGGAAGCAAGAACACCTCCAGTCAAGTTTGGCTTTATAAGGCCAGAAATGAACATGGCCATCTTCATACAAGTGCTACAATGGATAGCCAATCTCCTGGTACCTACTATATGACATAATCCTGTTAACCATTCCTTGCTCATGAGAGAGAGAGAGAGGAAGAGACAGAAAGTTGTTTTTGGAAATTAAATACGAGAGTGTTTTGCATAAATCCACCTTTTTAAAGAGCATCTCATGCACAGGAATATTCCAGGAAATGAGTTATTTTATGGTGACTTCAAATAACACAATGGCAAAATGTACAGGTTAATGCAGAGGAAAATACCACCTATGTGGAGAATAAGGAAATGCTCTTCTTTCAAACAGTTCACATTTCTGAAATGTTTGGGGAGGAACAGACTGTCATGTATTTCTACGAAAGAAATCTTAAACTGCGTATTTTATAATGCTCAAAGAGAAGCAAAGAATCTGCAGCAGAACAAAGATTAAGTGAATGCGTAACAGGGATTATAGAAAAAAAATCAAGATGCTTAGTAAAATTCACCCTTGATTTTTTGGAACTGTAGTCGTTGGTTCTATACAGTGTTCCTGCAAGACTGCCTGTACATCCAAGCATTACAATTTGAACTCTGCAGGCAAGTGAGAAACTGACATGTGACTCAAATCAGGGAGCATTTATTTTTATGACTTCTGTAACTTCATGCATGTACTTGTGCTCACCAAGCAGGTTCTGTGCATTGACTGCATGGATCCCTGGTGTGTGTATGAAGGACTCCCATAATAAATGCACTGTTTGACTGTTTTTGTTAGTTCTACACACCAAAGATGCCCTATAAAAGCTGTGACTATGACATGCTATAAACCTAAGTAACTAGCAACACTTAAAATAGCAGCAAACAGCATATAAAGACAAAAGAAAATTCTAAATATATATAAATCTTCAAATGGACTGGAGGGAAGGAAGTTTACAGTTATACTGACTGCTCCTCAAAGATCTACAGTTATGCTTAGGATGTTATACACACCCATACAGTCTGTTTTGGGAAAGGTCACTAACAGTAAACAGCAAAATCAGAATAGCATCCTATGCAGTAGACATACTCAAGGGGGAGAGTGATAGACAGTTACAGTACCTCTTATAGCACAGTCAAGCCACAACCTGTCCTGCCCCTAGACTATGCATTCAGCTTACAGTTTTTAATATATGTGGACTATGGACCAATTAGCAGCTTCCAAACTATGTTTTTTTACGTTGGTGCCCTGCTACTAGTCAGTCCCTCTCATAATCAACTGGTTAATTTTCTCCTCACTGGGTAAGAGTAGTTCCCAGTTCATTTGTTTGGTGTGAGGTTAGAACCAATCACAGCAGTATTCATACTGGAAGCACTCAGGGCATTTTCCTGATATTCTCCCCCCAACCCCCCCCCCCCCCGGAGCTCCTAACCTCCAACATGGGTTTAGGGAAGTGTGTATGTATTCACATGCATGCTGTTTCTGTGGGCTGCTGCAATGCAATGCACCACTTGGCAGCATTTACTCAGAAGACTCATGCTCCATGGATGAAACATGCAGTGCTCAAGCGGTGAGCCAGAGTTGCTTCTCTCTCCTTAGGATGCGTGAGCCACCCACTCCCATCTTCCTCAACCCCCTCCCTCCAGGGCCTGTGCTGCTAGTCAAACATGAGCTTCTAAAATTGCGAAGAAATACTTCTGAAACATGCTGCTGTTATTGCTACTGCCCTAGCAGAAAGTGCTCTAGTTGAACCTTGTAAAGACTTGAAGAGGGCAATCACTTCCACTATGTCTGCTTAGTGATTGAAAGACCAAGGTTTCCTTTCTTGAAGGAAACAAACATCTAGTCGTTTTTTTTTCTGATTTTGTTGGCTGCTCTTGTGCAGTATCCGAGCTGCCCAAGTAAATCTATTAAGTGCACACAAGTTTCCCATCATGCTGACAGTAGGGAAAGAAGAATGGAAAAAAAGAAGTTATGTACTCGCTATAACATTCCATGTGAGTTGCTCATCTCGCCTTCATTCTTACAGATGAGTTTGAAGTGGATCCTCAGATCTGAGTAAGCCTACTACAAAGCTCGAGGTCTTCAGACAGCTCGAGGCTAAGTCCCTATTCCATGATGCACCTAGAGTTACCTCAGATCCTTTTTGCTACATCTAATAACACCATGTGCCATTCTATCACTCTCTAGAAGAAAACCCATAGAAAGTCTGAGCAACCAGGATAAAACTTGTATCTTGGTCCTCAAAAAACCCTAGAGGGGGAAGGAGGATGGGAAGTAAGAATAAAGGTGACATGAACAACTCACATAGAATGTTATGGTGAGTACATAACATCTTTATGTGCAGTTGTTCTCTCTCACTGTTCATTTTTACAGATGGGTAGCGTCCCAAGCACCATTTATCTTGGGTGGTTCACGGGAGTATGTTTTTCAGGACAGTAGAACCAAAGGAGGCCCTGTCCCTGGAGGCCTTGTCAACTTTGTAATGAGTGATAAAGGTACGAGGTCTTGACCAAGTGGCTGCTGCACAAATGTTGTCTGTAGAAAGCCTAGCAGAAAAGGCAGATGATGTGGATACTGCTCTGGTAGAATGAGCCTTAATTTTGTGTTGTAAAGGTAAATTAGCAGCTGAATAAGTGAAGGTGATACAATCAGATAACCATCTAGATAGTGTTGTTTTTGCCACTGGCATACCTTTTCTGGAATCTGAAAAAGAAACGAAAAGCTGTTCTGATTTTCTGAACTCTTTTGCTCTATCCAGGTAAAATCTGAGCTATGAACATCATGTTTGTGTAGCTTATACTCGAAGTTGTTGGTGTGTTTGGGGAAGAACACTGGTAAATCTATGATTTGGTTAAAGTTAGCTTCAGTACAAAATTTAGGTAAAAATGAAGGATTTGTTCGCAGGAACACTGCCAGCATGGAAAATCAAATAAGAAGGCTTTATGGACAAGGTCTGTAGCTCGAACACTCTATGGGCAGCAGTGATGGCTACTAAAAAGATAGTCTTCCAAGATAAATATTTCAAATCATATGAGGAAGCTTGTTCAAAAGGTGGGAGAATAATGTGTGAAAGCATAAAATTTAGGTTCCATGGGTTATAAGGGAATTTCACAGGTGGTCTGAGATGAAAAGTTCCTTTGAGAAAGGCTTTTGATAGCTTGTGTGACATTATGTTCAAGCCTACAAAGCCAAGGTGAAAATTAGAGATGGCGGAAAGTTGCACCTGAACTGTAGCTGCTGTAGCTCCTTTATTGAAAAGCATAGTCAAAAATTCTAATATGGAGGAAATGGGTGCTTGGTAGGGATCAATGTTATTCTGAGAAGCCCATATAGAAAATCTTCTCCATTTGCTAAGGTATAGGCTCCTAGTAGAGGACTTATGAGAAGATATCAATATATGCTGTGTTTCGTTTGAGAGGTTATGGAACCTGGCTATGTTGGGAATTGGAGCAGCCAAGCTGTCAATTTCAGGGACTGAAGAGAGGGATGAAGAACCCCCAACAAATGCATCAGAAGGTCTGGAACTGGGTCCAGAATCCAAGGCTCTTCCAACAGATGAAGTCGAAAGAAGGGGAACCAAATCTGACAAGGCCAATGAGGGGCTATTAGAATGATGGTTCTTCCCCAGGCTTTTGCTTTCTGCAATACTTTGGCTATCAAGGGAATTGGTGGGAATGCATAGAGGAGACCCGGAGGCCAATCGTGTAAGAGTGCATCCCTTAGGACTTCTCCTGGAGGGGGAAATCAGGGCAAAGTAGCTTCTGCATTTTGTGTTCATGTGGGAGGCAAAAAGGTCGCAGAAAGGCTGGCCCCACCTGTGGAATATTCTTTCAGCTATGTCTTTTTTGACGGACCACTCGTGAGGTAACAAAATTGCCCTGCTCAGTTTGTCTGCAATCTCGTTGGATTTCCCCGGGATGTGCATTGCTATCAGAAAGCACTAGGAGGATATAGCCCACTGCCATACTCTTACAGCCTAGTGACAAGGGGGGTAGGACCTGGTTCTTCCTTCTCTGTTCAAGTACCAGACCAATGACATGTTGTCCGTCTGAATTGCAATTGTCCCCAGAGGGAGAGAGTCCTGAAAGTACTGCAAATGCCAAAAGTACTGCTCTCATCTCCAGCGCACTGATATGCAGATGTGTCTACTGTTCGGCCCATCTGCCTTGGGCTGTTCTTCCCTGAAAATCCCCCCCACCCTATCAGGGAAGCGTCCGTAGTCACTGTGGCCGCTGGTGAGGGTAGTTTAAAAGGACGACCTATCGTTACATGAAGAGAAGTCAACCACCACTGAAGATCCTTTTTGCATGTGTTTGTGATTATTATGAGATGAGACACTGTGAACTCTTGATAAGACCATTGAGTGAATAGCAGCCATTGTAGAATCCGCATGTGCATGTGACCCAACGGTATCACTAATATTGCAGCTGCCATCATGCCTAACAATGTTAGCACTTCTGATGCTGGAGACTTGTCTCTGGATATGATGCTGTGGACCTGCTGATGAAGTCATAAAACTCTTTCTGCTGGAAGTTTTAAAGTGATGGTGTTCCATTTCTGCTCCGAAAAAAAAAACAAAAAACGACGAAATGTTGCGATGGCAACAAGGCAGATTTTTCTGAATTTATGGTAATGCCCAGAAGATTGTAGAGAGTAAGAGTGGTGTCCCTGGGCTTGTATTAGTTGATGCCTGGTGGTGGCAGTGAGGAGCCAATCGTCCAAGTACAGAAACACCTGGAATCCTAAATGCCTCAGGTGAGCCGTGACCACTGCCATACATTTGGTGAAAACTCTGGGAGCTGTAGTGAGACCAAAGGGTCGGACTTGAAACTGGTAATGATTGGCTCCTAGACGGAAGTGCAGATGATCCCTGGATGGTCTGACCATTTTTATATGGTAGTACGCATCCTGTAGATCTATCGAGCACATCCAATTGTCTTTCCCTAAGAAGGGAAGTATCGACTTGAAGCGTGACCATCCAAACTTCTCTTTCTTGACAAATCTGTTTAGTCTGCTGAGGTCCAAAATAGGTCTCCAGTCCCCTGTCTTTTTTGTAACTAAAAGGAATCTTGAGTAAGTTCCAGATCCTGTCTGGTCTGCTGGGACTGGTTGGATGACTCTTTCTTAGCAACGTTTGGACCTCTACTGTTGCTTGTTCCCTGTAACTGGGTGGAATGTCTGGGATTTTTGTTGTCAATGGAGGGGGAGTGGCGAAAGGAATGAAATATCCTCTGGAAACTATACTTTGTACCCAGTTGTCGTTTTTTTATTTTGAGCCAGGCATCTGGATACAAAGATAAGCGACCCCCAACTGCCTCCAGAGCAGGACAGTTGGGCCTCCTTTCAGGAGCGTTGGTAGGGCTTCCCAAAGAACTGGTCTCTTGTCACCCTGGTTCTGCGAACCCCCTCTGCCGCGAGGGTGGCATCTTCCATTATTGCCCCCTCCTCTACCCATGGAGGGGGTTCACCACGTGTGTCCAGAAAGGCTCCTTGGGCTTTTTGGAACCATATCTTTCCTCCCTTTTAACCCTTGGGGTAGGGTCTGGTAGGGGTGGAAAAACAGACTCTGACGGCAGAGTCTTTTCTTCCTGCTCACACCTGGTCAAAGTTACTTTAACTTTGGGCCTGAAAATGGACTAGCCATCAAAAGGGGTGCTGACAAAGGATGACTTACAGGGCTCCGTGAAAAACACAAGAGCATCCAGGAATGTATCCTGAGAGCAATTCCTGTACCCGCTGCCCTACTCATCCCATTAGCTGCATATGAAATGAGACGAGTTCACTATGGAATTGAGGGTAGCAAGCTGGGAGGCGACGTCTGAAGCTCCTGCAGCTACTGTACCTTGAAGAACATCTACAAGCTCTTTTAGGAGATCTCTTTGTAGTCTCGCACAATGTGTGAGATAGTTCAGTGACTGCATGGCAAAAGTCAAACTGTATGCGCGCTTCCCATATCTATCTATGATCCTGGAGTCTCTGTTAGGAGGATGGATAGAGGAAGAAGTTTCTGACATTTCCTTTTTGGTGGCTGCCGCCACCACCACCATGGCATCAAATGGCACTCCCTTGGTGAGGAAAGACTTATCCTGAGGGGCAGACATAAATTTATTGGGCTTCATAGGGACAGGCTCCATGGTGTCCGGAGACTCCCAAGCTCTTCGTGAGACCAGCTCCATAAGCTCATCAAAGGGTGGAGACACTCAAGAGGTGGAGGGTTGATACCCGAAAGCCTTCAGGAGAACCAACTCATCTTCAGTAGGGTTGGTGGACTTCCAGCCACCCCTCTGCCTAAGGATTTCTAATATCTCAGCAAATGAGATATCTTCAGAGGGGGACCATGGGGACCCTTTTGATTCATGTAAGTTGGTATCGGACGTGAGAGACTCCTGTGGGGAGTCTAGGTGCTTCCTCTTACAAATTCTCTTCCTGGGAACCTCATCAGTGGGAACTTCTGGTGAGGTCTCGGAAGAGCAGGGGCCACCCAGTGGGGCTTCCAGAGGTTCAGGGTCTCTACGCTTAGAAAGGATCTGTGAAGCAGAAGTGGACAAAGGCGCTTTTGGGGAGGAGGTAGTTGGACCAGAAGTTGTAGATGTCTTGGGGGACATCACTCTCCTCATGGCTTCAAAGGCATCTCTGTTCCAATGAGAAGGGACTGCTGAATCCGAAGAAACTATCGATCCGGTACTGGCACAGTGGGCTCCAAACTGGAAGAAGGAGCCAAACTCATCCGAGCCGAGGCCCCGACAGGCAAAGTGGGAACCGACAGGTCAGTCAGACTATCCTCCCTGGACCCGACTGGAGTGTGTCAACTCCTAGACTCCTCAATAGACGCTGAGGAAGTCAGAGTAAATGGAACCGATGGCACTGGAACACATGTCTGCTCCGAAGGTTCAACAATCATCAGGTCTGGCTCAGAAGGACCGGTATGGCTCAGAGGAGGAAAAGAAGTCGATGGCATTACAGTTTTAGGCTCTGAAACTACTTGGATTGGAGCCGACAAAAATTTAGCAAATGCTGGTGCCTGCACAACTTCTGCACCACACGATCCACATCCAAATCAGATAGGCTGATTGAAGAGATGAATGAATGGATGGAGGCACTGACTGAGGAATGGGAGACTAATACTTCGAATACCGGTTCGAGGACTGGGGATCGGCTCCGAAAAGACAGGATGCTCGGCTCCGAAGGCTGTGGAGCCGATGTTGATGTTTTTTTGGTTTTGTCACATGAGACGTAGTCTTAGAAGACTTTGAAGACTGGCTAGATTTATCCTGGTCACTCAAAGCTTCCTGGAATGAAGATTTTAGAAGTCTCCTGTCTATACGTTTTCTTTTCCTCTCATGAAGGACTCTGGAGGAAAAAGAATGGCAAATGGAGCAGCTTTCTTGCAAGTGCAGGGCTCCAAGACAATACACACAATTAACGTGACCATCTGTCTCAGATATCTTTTGTACACATTTTGGACACTTCTTAAAGCCAGACTTAGGATGCTTGTCTTTCTCCTGGTCAGCCATATTAAAGACTATAGTATCAAAAAATCTACTGTACAGTAACAGACTGTACTTTTAAGAGAATACACACACACACAAATTTAGAAAGTTAAGCTACAGTAAAAAGCCCTAAAAAGCAAATGGGCTGTGTAACTATTCAAAGCACTCACACACTGTCTAAAGTTTAACAATCCTATTTAAACTACAAAGCTATATTATAAAGGCACACCAAGAAGGGAAGGGATATTACAGGCCTATAAAAAAACGAAGACCAAAAAGGAGAGAAATATAGTACTAATAACCTATCAAAGATATAACTACCAAACTATCACTAAGTATAAATGGAATAAAAAGTTTTAGAAAGTTTTTATAAGAAAAAAGCTATACTGCCCTGAGCTGTGCTAGGAAACCTCTGCTCTATTGCAGTGGCAAACTAGATCTGAGGTAACTCTAGGTGCATCATGGGATAGGGACTTGGCCTCGAGCTTTGTAGTAGGCCGACTCGGAGCAGAGGATTGGCTCTGAACCCATCTGTAAGAATGAACGTCGAGATAGAACAACTTCACATTGACTGTTTAAGCTACTGCTGACACTACCTTTGACAAGAAAGTAGCATCAGTCGTCATGGATATTGTTTCATTATGGAAAATCAAATGAGGAAGTTTACACAGTAGGGAATGTAACTGAAATCCTACCAGATGTGACTGCTGCTAGACAGAGTGCTTTCAAAGAAAAGATACGTATTCAACAATAGGTAGTGCTACTTTGGAATAGATTTCTTTGGTAGGTTCAGCTGCAAGACTCCCTTGAAAAATGTCTTAACAGCTAGAATGTTGTCAAACAAGCAAAAACTGCAAACAGATGAACTTTGAAGAGTACGCTAGTTCAGAACCAATCAGAAACTGAAATAATCTTTTACCTTTGGAAATGGACAATGAATAGGGTCAAGACAGTACAGTTGTGTACACTTACCATAAATGTAGATGTTCGAGTGTATTCACTGTTACAGTCATTACATTTGGGTTATCTGCTTGCAGTAGCCCTTAGTCGGCCTCATTAACAAAGGTCTTGGGTACTACGTTGGTTGCTGTCTCTTCTTCTGTGACGTCAGGTCGTCAGGGTTATTAAACATGAAGCCGACGTCATTACATCAGTTTTTCTTGCCCCAGATATCAGGTGCCCCCCTAATGAGAGGCAATTAAATCTATAAATATACAAGGTTATACCTCAAACAAAAAAGCAAATACACCAAAAAGCTTTTAAGCATTGAAAAGGAGAAAAGAGGTATAGCCAAAAAAAGTCAGGGGGCTGGAGGGAGGGTAACCAGGACTGCAACAGTGAATACACTCGAACATCTACATTTATGGTAAGTGTACACAGCTGTACTATGTTCTTCGTGTTTCACTGTTGCAGTCATAACATTTGGGTAGATTCCCAAAGCTAAGGATGGGAGGAGGAATTTAGATAGCATTAGGACCAGCTATAAGGACCTGCAAAACTGCAGTGGCAAAGCCAGCTCTGGATTTAGAGAAAATTGGCAAATGGTAATGCTTGGTGAAAGTATGCACAGAACTCCAGGTAGCAGCTTCTAGGATGTCCCTGGTAGGTACGCCTCTGAGAAAGGCTGTAGAGGTAGATGCAGCCCTGGCTGAGTGGGGTCTGATCCCCTGTGGGATAGATTTTCCATGGTGCTTATACCAGAAATTAATGCAATGGCCTATCCATTTGGAAATGTTTTGCTTTAAAATAGCCTTCCCCTCTGTCCCTGCAGCAACTGCCACCAGCAGTTGTTCAGATTTCCGTTGAGGTTTAGTCCTGTCCAAGTAGAATCTAAGTTGTCTGTGAACATCTAAGGAGTGCAGTATCCATTCCCCTTTGTTCTGTGGATTAGGAAAGAAGGCTGGCAAATGAATGTACTGATTAAAGGCCACACTGGATACCACCTTTGGCATGAAAGAGGGACTGGTCCTGAGGGACATTCTCTGCATGAAAGATGATGAAAGGCTCCACTACCATAAGGGCCTATAATTCAGATACCCTTCTTGCTGAAGTGATGGCTAAAAGGGAAGCTGTTTTCCAAGAAAATAATTTTAAATCTGCAGTAGCAGCTGGCTCCAAAGGAGGAAGGGTGAGTTTCTCCAATACAAAGTTAAGGTCCCAGGCTGGAGTTGGAGCTCTCCTGGGTGGTCTTAAATTTTTGGCCCCTCTGAGGAACTGCTTGAGCAGTGGATGAGAGAAGAGGGGAGGTGTTCTGTGTTATAATGAGCTGAAATGGCCGAGGCGTGAATTTTTATTGAGGAAAAAGACAGGCCTTTGTGAAGCATCTCAGTTGAGTATTGTAAAATCTGAGGTAAACTGGGCACTGCTGTGCTCATGCCTTGAGACTGGATCCAGACACAGAATCTTTTCCATTTTTCAGCATAAGATTTTCTAGAACTAGGCCCCCTTGCTCTAAAATGACATCCATTGCTGGTTTACTGAAGGATGGTAAAGAAGAGCTTAGGTAATTAGGCAGACTGCTAGGTTCAGTGTTTGAAGCTGAGGGTGCAGAATCTGGTTCTCCTGCTGAGACAGCAGGGTAGGAGTCTGAGGCAGGTGCCATGGGGCCAACAGTGACACACTGCACAGGAGGGGATACCAGTGCTGGCGTGGCCAGGCTGGTGCAATCAAAATCATCCTTGCTTTGTCTTGTTTGATCTTTAGTAGTACTTTGGAGAGCAGAGGCAGAGGAGGAAAGGCACAAACTGATAGGTTTTTCCAGCTGAAGGACAGAGCATCCACCTTCCAAGCTTGTCTGTGGGGAGTCCTTGCGCAAACTTTTTCCAATTGATAGTTCTGGGGGGAGGCAAACAGGTCTATATCTGGGCTCCCCCATTTGTTTGTCAACATGCTGAAAATCCTTGGTTCCAGTTTCCACTCATGTGGGTCCATGAGGTTTCTGCTTAGTCCGTCTGTCAGAGTATTTAGTTTTCCTGGCAGGAATTGAGCTTGTAGATGCACTTGGTAGCTTAAGGCTGTGTTCCACAATGCCATGGCTAGTCTGCAGAGGGGGTAAGATTGTGTACCCCCCTCCACTTGTTTATATATCATATAACAGTGGTGTTGTCCATCTTTACCATTAATTGTCCTGGAAGAATGTGGTCCTTGAAGGCTGTCAGAGCATTCTGTACAGCTAACATTTCTTTATGATTGATGTGAAGGTGCATTTGAATTGGGTTCCATTTGCCCTGAATGCACTTCCCTGCCAGGTGTGTCCCCCATGCATAGTCTAATGCGTCTGTTGTTAGGGTCTGGGCGGCAAGGGTTAGTGTGAATGGTAGTCCCTTGTTTTGGTGGCAGGCCTCTGCCCACCACAGGAACTCTAGGCGTAGACAAGGAATGATAGGAATCATTGCTTCTAGATCCTGAGAATGTTGACACCATAGACTTTTTAGATACCATTGCAGTTTCCTCATATGCAGTCTTGCATATGGAATTAGAAGAATGCAGGACCCCAAGGCTTGTAGTATTTGTCTTGCAGATAGCAGGGTTTTTGTGGCCACTTGTTTGAAGTAGGCTGTCAAGTGAATTTGTTTCTCTGGCGTGAGGAAAGCCATCTGGGAAGTTGTATTCAAGCTTGCTCCTAGGAATATAATTTGTTGACAGGGTACCAGGTGTGATTTCTTTGCGTTTATGGTGCACCCCAGACAACTTACCACCCTTTGTACAAATGCCAGATGATTCAAAAGTATGTCCTAGTTTTCTGCCTGAATTAGACAATCACCCAGGTATTGGTATAGGTTCATAGGTTCATACTAGGCTATCTGCCCGAGGGCATTTACAAGCCTAGCCCATCGTTTTGTGGCTTACGCCACCCCTTTAGTATGGGGAACTATACCCATTATTTTGCTGTGCCTCTGTCGAGCAGTGACACTGAGGTAATCCCTGGGGTATATCTGCGATCTCCCATCCATTGGTCAAGATTTCTCTTGAACAAGGCCAGCGAGGTGCTCTGCCTCACATGTACCGGGATTTTGTTCCACAGCATAGGGAGTCTTTGGGTGATGAATCTATCCCTCCAGCACATGCTATTAATAGCCGTGTCAAGGTTTAAGTCTCCCGCCCTTGTGGCTCTGATGGATCTAGATTTTTTGAGGTGAAGCATATTCATCAAATCTGGGTTTGACATGGCCTTGTATGTTAGGCAAAGGTCACCTCTGAGCAGCGTGGCGACTGAATAGAGCTGGAGTTCTTTCAGTCGGGCAGCATAGGACAGATTTTTGAGACCCTTTATCCTTTTGGTGAGGAACTTTTGTGGCCTCTCCAGCTGCTGCAAGTGTCGGGTCAGATACATTCCGAATGGGGCATTGTACTCAATCATTGGTCTGATGAGTGATGAGTAAAGGAGACTATGACCTCCCTTGATCTAGATGAGAATCCCTTCATGATAAGGTGGGCAATGTAGAAGGTCTTCCTAACTACTTTAGCTACATGGGTGTCGAATGACAGACTACTATCAACCTGGGTCCCCAGGTCCCTGATAACTTCTTCTGTGCTCAGTGGATTGCCACCTATTTGTTAGCTAGGGGTAACCTTGTTTTCCCGAAGGGTATGACTATGCATTTTTGGCATTTACCTTTAGGCCGTGGCTCTGGCACCAGTTATCCGTTTCTGTGAGACCCTTCTGAAGGATATCTGTGTCAGATGTGTTTTCTACTATGGCCCAGTTTGCAGTCATCTGCAAACTTTGTCAGCCATAACCCTCCTGTGTTTGCTTGCACTTGGAAAAGTAGATGCCAAACAAGAGTGGGCCCAGGACTGAGCCCTGTGGGACACCACTTGTGACAGGCTTTGAGTCTGACATGGCGCCAGCAACTCTGACCCTGTGGGTTCTGTCACTCAGCCAGTTTGCAACCCATCTTGTGATGTATGGGTTGACATTTAAGCTGATGAGTTTTTCAATGATACCCGAGTGGGGTATTGTATCGAAGGCCTTAGCCAGATCGAGGTAGGCTGTATGGACTGCCTTTCCCTCATCAATGGCTTTGGTGACTGTTTCTAAAAAGTCAACCAAGTTTAAAAGGCATGATCTGCCTTTGACAAAGTCAAACTAGGTTGGATCCAAAGTCTGCAAATTCCCTATGTCTTTATTTATGAGGTCCATTATGATCCTCTCCATGGCTTTACAGATGAGGCTTGTCAAGCTAATGGGCCGGTAATTTCCAGGGTCGGTGGAGGCACCGCCTTTGAGAAGTGGTACCACAGTTGCAGTGCGCCACTCCTGGGTACGTATCCAGAGGTAAGACTTTGATTAAACAGCTGTCCTAGCTGTGGGTTCAATTCCTCATTGAGTTCATGGAGCACACAGCCGGGGACACCATCAGGTCCCATGGATGCTGTGTTTTTTGCTTTGGAGAGAGCAGTTCTCACTTGTGCGCTGGAGATGTTTGGGGGGCTGCAATCGTTTTGTATAGATATCTCTCCCTTTGGGGAGAAGTTTGCACTGAACCTGTCAGCCAGTATGTTGGCAATGTCTGTAGGATCAGTAATCTTCACATCATTTTGAACTAGCTCTGAGCATATCTGGGAGTTTCCTCCCAGGTTTCTAACATAGCTAAAGAAGGCCTTATGATTGTCTTTTGAGTCTTTAGCTATTTTTCTCTCGAAATTTGCTTTGGATGATTTTATGAGAGCTCTTAGTTTTTTACTTATAGTGATCAAGGGTGTCTTACCTTTTAAGGATTTTGCTCTATCTTGTAGTAGCTTCCTCCTTTTGTTGTAGAGTTTGTTTATGGCTGGGGTCCACCAGACTGGACGCTTGCCTTTGGTACAAAGAGTCTTTGTTTTGCTTGGGATTGCCTTATCCATGCAGTCCTGCAGGTGCTGGTAGAAGGCATTTGTAAGTGATTCAGCGGCTTGAGTACTGTTTTCCGCCGGCTCGGGGGCCTTAAAGGAGACCACACTAGTCTTTAGAAGTGTGAAGTCGGCTTTTGAGAAGTTCTTTACTGTGGTCTTTTTTTTTTCAGGTGGGGGTGGGATGAGGACCTCCAGCGAGATTAGTTTGTGGTCTGATCTCACCAGTGAGGGGTACACCTCCGGTGTTGAACATTGTGCTCCCATGTTCGTGATGATGAGATCAAGTATGTTATCTCCTCTTGTGGGGATGGTGACTAGTTGTTCCATGGCATTTGAGTTTATGAATTCCAGGAACTTTTGGGCTAGGGTGTTTGGGCTTGAGTAGTGTTCCCAGTCTATATTAGGGTAATTGAAGTCACCTAGTATGATGGTGTTTGGTGATACATTTATCCCCTCTAGTGTTTTCAGGAAAGCCATGTGAGGTTCCTGAGTTTGTGAGGGTGGCCTGTAACATGCTACAATTTGCAGAGCAGTCTTGCCTATGGTTAATTGCACCTGGATGGTCTCCGATGCATCGTGCGTTGCCACCAGTCTTGAGGTGTGGGTGTCCTTGATGAATATGGATACTCCCCCTCCTTTCTTGGTATTGTCCGGATTTTGGGTCCGGAACGCATGATATGAGGTAAAACCTGATAGCGCTGGGGTGCTCTCAGGAGCCTTGAACCAGGTTTCTGTCACAGCACAGACATCGATGTTCTCCATACTGAGAAGGGCCTCGAGTGCGTGCATTTTGAGATTTAGACTTCTGGCATTGAGCAGCATTACCCTTAGTTTTTTCCTTTTTGTGTTCTAGGGTGGTAGGTTTAGAATTTGAGCCTTGCCTAAAAAGGCACTATGGGGTGGCAAGAGCCTTTGCCAATATCCGGAATCCCAGGGTGACAGATGCAAGCCGTCCCTTGAAGCAGCATGGCTTGTCCAGCATGTCATCCCAGGCAGACAGACACTGGATCCCCTTTGAATGACACCAGTGTTTAAGCCAATTGTTAAAGCTGATAATCTTATCTCTGTATTGTGGCATCATTCTTGGTGAAGGTAGGATACTGCTCAAGGTCAGGGTCATACCTGCCTGGGCTACATAATCAGAGAGCTCCTCAATGTCTCTTTTCATGTAGTCCAACGAGGTACGTCTCAGGTCGTTTACACCAGCGTGGACAATGACTGAGTCATATTTGTACCTGCTGTTGAGAGACCTGAGTGCTTGCGTTATGTGGCGGATTCTAGCGCCCGACAGGCAGCTTACTGTGACCTTCTCCTTACTCAGTCTGGTGGCGGGGCGTCAGTGTGTCTGACTATGGAGTCACCAATGACTAGTGTGTCTGGCATTGTGTTTGGCCTTAAGGGCTGTGACTGTTTGACACTCTGACTGTGAGGTCTATGTGTTGCAGGTGTTGTGTTCTGAGGTGGTGGTTGTTTGGGTGTCTGCTTTGGTGGCCTCTGCTGTTTTGGTAGATTTTTGATCAGAGCCTCCAGTATGTCTTTGTGTGTTTATGTGTATGATTTGAGGTTGTAATGGTACTATGTGAGACTGGGTCTATAGTGTGTGTGGTAACCTTCTCCTCCTGACTGGTCTTGCCAGTCCTATGTTGAGAGAGCTCAGCCTCCAGTTTGGCCGTATAGTTGCATCTCGCATGTATTTGTGTTTTGTGGGAGGAGGAGAGGGTTGTCTGTGTACATGAGGCAATTGTAACATTGCCTCAATATTCCCAGGTTCACCAGCTGAGCAGAAGAGGACACTAGCAACTGATCCCTCGACATGCTAGAAGGAATAGAAAAAAAACTTTAAAAAGATTCGGGGGCGTGGGTGACCGAGAAATGGGGGTTGCCTTTTGGGGTACTATCTATGACAAGAGTGCCGTATCAAGGTAATAAGTACTGTAGGAGCAAGTGCTACGTTTAACAGATAGAGAATAGTCTACTTGGAGTCAAGTAGAGATGATCTTTTAATTATAGGATACGCTGATTAGATCAGTAGTATAGTTCGAGGAAGGTAGTTTTAAGGGAAAATTTGAAGAGTGGACTTTAGGTAGCCGAATAGTTTAAACCTGCTTAACCGGAGCTGCCCTAGTGTGCAACAGTGGCAACTCCGCTAAAAGCGTGCTTTATAGCAGGGGCTGGAAAAGACAGGAAATGACCCAAAATGGCCAATAAACTACAAGTTACTGCCTTAAACCACTCCTCTGAGGACAAATGAAGGAGTTATGGAAATGACCCCTAGTGGCCAATAAAACTACAGTTTCAAGTCAGTAACCACCTCTACGGGGGCAGGGAAGCTGCTCAATGTTAGTCACTGCCACTGATGAACACAGAGACCCTCCTTCAGCCCAAGCAAAATGGCCTCACAGAAACTTTCAAACAGTTCAGGAACAGCAAGCCTGTAACTGAACTTTTTTAACTCTCAGAAAAGTGGGAAAAAAGCAAGATTTTTTTTTTTGTTTTTTACAGAGATAGCAGAGGTTCACAAGTAATATCAAGTTATAACAGTGCAGTAAATGACCCCACACAAGAGTGCTAGGTCAAGGACAGAAAATATGCAAGTTTTAAGAAAAAACTATTTAAAATTAAGTGCAAACAGGAAATTCAGCAAACAGCTTTTGGTTGTGCTCTAAATACATCTACTAATACAGAAATCAAGTTTAACAAGCCAGAAAATGCTCAAGCTAGGCAGCTATGCAGAAAAACTTAGCAAATAAACAGAGAAAAATACTTAAAATCTCAAAAGTGGCTCCCTTCTTCTCTCAGCATTTTTTCCTCTTGGAGGGTGCTTCACCAACAGCCAACAAGCCTGAAAAGGCGCTCAAACCACGAGGCAACTAGGTTTTAAGAGAGGAAGATGAAGGAGTTATGGAAATGACCCCTACTGGCCAATAAAACTACAGTTTCAAGTCAGTAACCACCTCTACGGGGGGCAGGGAAGCTGCTCAATGTTAGTCACTGCCACTGATGAACACAGAGACCCTCCTTCAGCCCAAGCAAAAATGGCCTCACAGAAACTTTCAAACAGTTCAGGAACAGCAAGCCTGTAACTGAACGTTTTTAACTGCCAGAAAAGTGGGGAAAAGCAAGATTTTTTTTTTGTTTTGTTTTTTACAGAGATAGCAGAGGTTCACAAGTAATATCAAGTTATAACAGTGCAGTAAATGACCCCACACAAGAGTGCTAGGTCAAGGACAGAAAATATGCAAGTTTAAAGAAAAAAACGATTTAAAATTAAGTGCAAACAGGAAATTCAGCAAACAGCTTTTGGTTGTGCTCTAAATACAGCTACTAATACATAAATCAAGTTTAACAAGCCAGAAAATGCTCAAGCTAGGCAGCTATGCAGAAAAACTTAGCAAATAAACAGAGAAAAAATACTTAAAATCTCAAAAGTGGCTCCTTCTTCTCTCAGCGTTTTTCCTCTTGGAGGGTGCTTCACCAACAGCCAACAAGCCTGAAAAGACGCTCAAACCACGAGGCAACTAGGTTTTAAGAGAGGAAGATGAAGGAGTTATGGAAATGACCCCTAGTGGCCAATAAAACTACAGTTTCAAGTCAGTAACCACCTCTACGGGGCAGGGAAGCTGCTCAATGTTAGTCACTGCCACTGATGAACACAGAGACCCTCCTTCAGCCCAAGCAAAAATGGCCTCACAGAAACTTTCAAACAGTTCAGGAACAGCAAGCCTGTAACTGAACTTTTTTAACTCTCAGAAAAGTGGGAAAAAAGCAAGATTTTTTTTTTTGTTTTTGTTTTTAACAGAGATAGCAGAGGTTCACAAGTAATATCAAGTTATAACAGTGCAGTAAATGACCCCACACAAGAGTGCTAGGTCAAGGACAGAAAATATGCAAGTTTTAAGAAAAAAACGATTTAAAATTAAGTGCAAACAGGAAATTCAGCAAACAGCTTTTGGTTGTGCTCTAAATACAGCTACTAATACAGAAATCAAGTTTAACAAGCCAGAAAATGCTCAAGCTAGGCAGCTATGCAGAAAAACTTAGCAAATAAACAGAGAAAAAATACTTAAAATCTCAAAAGTGGCTCCCTTCTTCTCTCAGCGTTTTTTCCTCTTGGAGGGTGCTTCACCAACAGCCAACAAGCCTGAAAATGCAATGACTGGAGCTAGGCACTTTCTGAATACCCTGGGCGCAGTAGATAAGCCAAAGGGCAATGCAGAGAACTGATAGTGCATGTAGCCTGCTTTGAAACGTACGTATCTTCTGCAAGATTCCCCGATTGGGATGTGCAGGTATGCTTCCTTTAAATTTAGTGTTGCCAACCAGGCATCTTTGCTTAGCATAGGAAGCAACTGGTGAAGAGTCAGCATCTTGAATTTTGGAATCACCAAAAAGGTGTTTAGAGTAGGCAGGTCCAGGATAGGACGTCATGAATTGTCTTTTCTGGGTACCAGGAAAAATCTCAAGTAGAAACCTTGTCCCTTTTCTTCTTCTGGTACCAAGTGAATAGCCCCTATGCTTAAGAGAGAGAGAGTACTTGCTTTTGGGCCTCTGCCTACTGATTTGGAGGTAGATATGGCCAATTGCTTGGAGTTGATAATGTGTGGAAGTGAAATCTGTATCCTTGGGACACTATATTTAAAACCCATTTGTCCTTGGTAATGAACCCCCAGTTCTTTGCATGAAGTTCAATCTTTCCCCCCAAAGGGGCGGTCAGTTGAGAAGTGCTTGGAAATTTTAAAAATAAGTCATAGAGACGGTTTACCATATGGGAGAGTTTTATTACTCCCAGATTTGGAAGTGGAGGCCCCCCACTGCTTAGTCCTGTGAGTCCCCTGGAACTGAAGCCTGGGTGCTCCACTGGATCTGGGTTTGGACTGAGAAGGTCTGGAAGAGGCAGGAAAGGACCAATTCTTAGAAGGCCAATGCCTACTAAATCTTGGCGGATGTACTTGTAAAAAATCTTTAACAGTTTGCATAGATTTAGCATTTTTCTCCATCTTTTTAAGAACTTCTTCTGCCCTGTTGCCATACAGGCGGTCCTGATTTAAGGGAGCATCCAGTAATTTTGCTTTAACATGATCTAGCAAGGATTGCTCCTTAAGCCAAGCATGCCTTTTAAGTATAGACCCAGTTACCGCAGCCCTGCAAGATGCCGCTAGTGAATCAAAACCACATTGCAATGTATGTTTACCAACTTGTTCAGCAGAATGCATTAAATCCTGTAAATCCTTATTTTCAGCACAATAAGGAAACAACATAATATTTTCTGTTTAAGCAATCCAATAATATGCAGCTGAAATTTTAACATATGAAACTGGCAATTCAAGGCCCTAATGGCCAAAGTTGCGGAAGTGTATACCTTCTTACCCCATCTATCCAGCGCTCTGGAGTCTCTATCAGAGGGGGTAGGATTTTTGGCAGTAGTAGCTTTAATGCCCTTGGGTCCCCTGTGAAACGGTTTCAGGATCCGCAGTAGGATTTTTGAAAAGGAACTTGAGAGAGTCAGGAACCCTGAAATATCTATCAGGTTTTCTGGAAGCAGGAGGTAGAGAGTCAAGGACCATGCTAGATTCCGAAAAGGCATCATCAACAATGTCCAGTACAGGAGGTATAGCTAAAGGCCTGTGGTGGGACAGGAGTAAGAAATCCCTAAGCCTCTTTTTAGAATCAGAGAAATCCTGACTTTCCCAACGAAAATGCTCCCTGACAGTATGCAAGATTTCACCAAAAGAGAAATCCTCTAGGGGGAAGCAGAGGGAATAGAGTCCTCAGCATCAGAATCCTCATAGGTAGGTAAGGGAAAATCCTGGTCATCAGATGAAACAGAAATTTCAGAATCCTGGTCAGAAGTATCATAAGCAAACTCAATCCTAGGTCTCTTAGAGGGGGAAGGTTGGGTTCCCCTGATTAAAGTAATAAGATCTTCAGTCATTCTTATCGTTCGTTTTTTAGGCATAGAGGCCTGACCATGCAGTCTGGGCGTCAGTTTTCTAGGCATGGTTTGAGTTTTAGGCCTTGAAGAAGAAGATGGCATTGATTTAATATGCAAGTCAGTAGGCCTGAATACACCCTCAGAAGCCGGTGTCTGCACAGTGGCTCCGAACCCATCCAAGGTAGAGACATCCACAGGTTCCACAGTTGAAGCATCTCGTGGCATACCGGACTCCAAATGGGTCTCAGTAGGGGCCTGCGAATCTGAAGTAGTGGGTATCAGGGGCTGCGAAAGCGCCTGACTGAGTACCGGCGAACAAAACTGTTAAATGATCACAGATAAAAGTACAGTTGTGTACACCTACCATAAATGTAGATGTTCGAGTGTCTTCACTGTTGCAGTCATGACTGTAGGGTTCTCCCCTGCTGGCAGGCAGCCCTCGGTCGGCCAGAATTCCAAAGTCTGGGTCCGGCGTCGGCTGTTCAACCATGCTCCCTGATGTCAGATTGCCAGGAGTATAAAGCTGACAGCCGATGCCATCTTCTCCAGTTTTTCTTGCCCCAGATGTCAGGAGTCCCAAAATGAAAAAGGTCTCATAAACTTTGCAAATACACCTCAGAAGAATGGTGAAAAGAAGGAAATACACAAAAGTAAAAATAAGAGGGGACAGGAGGGAGGGAAACCCAGACTGCAACAGTGAAGACACTCGAACATCTACATTTATGGTAGGTGTACACAACTGTACTATGTTCATCGTGTTTCACTGTTGAAGTCATGACTGTAGGGTAGAATCCCAAAGCTGAAAGAAAGGGAGGTGGTCATAAAGAAGGGGCGGCTAAAAGGCCCTGCAAGACTGCAGAGGCAAAGCCTGCCCTAGACTTAGAGTAGAGAGGTAGATTGCAGTGCTTAGAAAAAGTATGCACTGAACTCCAAGTTGCAGCTTCCAAAATGTCTTTGGTAGGAACTCCCCTGAGGAAGGCCGCAGAAGTGGCAGCAGCTCTGGTGGAATGAGTCCGTATGCTCCCTGGGATTTGCTTTCCATGGTGTGAATAACAAAATCTGATTCCATGAGCAATCCATTTAGAAATGGTCTGTTTTGAAATGGCTTTACCTTGGGAACTAGAAGCTTAAAAAAAGTACAGTTTTGTACCTACCATAAATGTAGATGTTCGAAGATCCACATTGCTGCAGTCCTTACACTTGGGTAGTCCGCTGTCCTCGGTCGGCCCGAATATCAAAGTATAAGGCTGACGTCGGTCAAGGCGCATTAGACTGACATCAGGACGTCAGGGTACAAATGCGCATGACCGACGTCATATCCTCACAGTCTTTTCTTTCCCCAGATGTCAGAAGACCCCAAAAGAAAGGTCAAAACCAAAAGACAGCAAACAACCAACCAACCACCCTTGCACTAATAATATGTACAATATATACAATAAATACAATATTTACAACCCAACCCACACAACCGCCTCTAACTACAGAGGGGAAGGAGGGAGGGTAAATTGGACTGCAGCAATGTGGATCTTCGAACATCTACATTTATGGTAGGTACAAAACTGTACTATGTTCTTCATCTCACATTGCTGCAGTCCTTACACTTGGGTAGAATCCCAAAGCAGAGGTAAGGGAGGATGGCAAAACTATAAAGCAGCAGGAGCTGCCAAAATGCCCTGTAAAATTGCAGTGGCAAAACCAGCCCTAGATTTAGAGTAAAGTGGAAGGTGGTAATGCTTAGAGAAAGTATGCACTGAACTCCAAGTAGCTGCCTCCAAAATATCCTTAGTAGCCACCCCTTAAAAAGCTGTCAGTGGCAGTAGCCCTAGTGGAATGAGGCCTAATCCCAGCTGGAATCTCCTTACCATGATGGGAATAACAGAAAGCAATGCAAAACCCAATCCACTTAGAAATAGTTTGTTTTGACACAGGCTTGCCCTGAGAACTCAAAGCAAAAGAAACAAATAACTGCTGAGACTGCCTGAACCCTTTAGTTCTGCTCAAATAATATCGCAACTGCCTGTGTACATCTAAAGTGTGCAAAATCTTTTCCCCTTTATTTTGGGGATTTGCATAAAAAGTAGGCAAATGAATAGTTTGGTTTAAAGCCACACTAGAAACCACTTTAGGCATAAAGGAAGGATTAGTACAAAGATACCCTATCCTTATGGAAAATTAAGAAAGGCTCAACTGCCATAAGGGCCTGTAATTCAGAAACCCTTCTTGCAGAGGTAATGGCCAACAAAAAAGCAGTCTTCCATGATAAATATTTCAACTCAGCAGTAGCTGCAGGCTCAAAAGGTTGTAGAGTGAGTTTCTCCAACACAAAATTGAGATCCCAAGCAGGAGTAGGAGCTCTTGGGGGTCTTATATTCTTTGCCCCTCTAAGAAATTGCTTGAACAAAGGATGAGAAAACAATGGTGGGTCACAGTCATAGTGAGCGAAATTGCTGCAGCATGAACCTTAATAGAAGAGAAGGACAAACCTTTGTCCAGTAACTCAGTAAGATATTGAAGAGCCACACTTAAATTAGGCTCAGAAACATCAAATTCCTTTGCTGCACTCCAAAATAAAAATCTCTTCCATTTATCTGCGTACACTTTCCTTGTACTAGGCCTTCTGGCTTCCAAAATAACATTCAAAACTTGCTGTGGAAGTCGAGACCCTCCAGGGTTCAAAACAGAATATGCCAGGCTGTTAGGTGAAGAGAGTGAAGTTTGACATTGAGTAATTGACTGTTCTCCTGAGACAGCAGGTGTGGAATCAAGGCAAAGGCCATGGAGGCTCCTGCCAGACTTCTCAGTAAAGGGTACCAATGCTGTCGAGGCCAATCTGGAGCTATTAAAATCATCCTTGGCTTGTCCTGTCTGACCTTTAGGAGTACCTTTGGGAGGAGAGGCAGAGGTGGAAAGGCATACACATGAAGATTGCTCCAATTGAAAGAAAGAGCATCCACTTTCCAGGCTGTGGGATGAAACCTTTTTGTGCAAAACTTTGGCAGCTGGTAGTTTAGTGGAGAAGCAAACAGATCTATGTCTGGAGTTCCCCATGACACTGTCAATTTCTGAAATACATGAGGATCCAATTTCCACTCGTGGGGATCCATAATTCGTCTGCTCAACATCTGCTAAGGAGTTCTGTGCTCCCGGCAGAAACCTTGCCTGAAGATGTAGCTGTAAACTGAGAGCAGTCTCCCACAAAATCATTGCTTGCCTGCATAGAGGATAAGAATGTGTTCCCCCTTGCTTGTTGATGTACCACATGACAGTTGTGTTGTCTGTTAGAATCAACACCTGCCCTGGAAGAAGTAAATCCTTGAAAGCTATTAATGCAAATTGGACTGCTAACATCTCCTTCAAGTTGATATGTAGATGTTGTAGTCTGGCAGGCCACGTGTCTTGTATCCACTTTCCATTTAGATGAGCTCCCAAGCTTTGTCTGAGGCATCTGTCGTTAGAATCTGACTCGCCTCTGGCCGGGTCACAGAGAGTCCCTTGTTTAGGTGACATTCCTGAGCCCACCACAAAAATTCCTTTTGAATGCAAGGTATTATCTGAATGACAGTGTCCATATCCTGGCAGTGCTGTGTCCATACATTTTGAGATACCATTGTAGCTTCCTCATATGCAGTTTGGCATTGGGAAGCACCAGAATACAAGATGCCATGAACCCCAAGGCTTGAAGGACTGTCCTTGCAGTCAGCCTGGACTGATGAGACAATTGATGGAAGTAAAGGGAAAGATTCTTTTGTTTGTCCGGGTCAAAAAGGCCATCTGGGATGCTGTATTCAGTCTTACACCCAGAAAGCACATGTCCTGAGAGGGTACTAGACTGGACTTTATTTCGTTCACAGAATACCCCAGGCATCTTAGCACTGCTATCACATATTGCAAATGATGAAGAAGTTCGTCCCTTTCTTGAGCCAGAATCAGGCAATCGTCCAAATAAGGATAAATCTGTATTCCTTTTAGCCTGAAGAAAGCTATCACTGGAGCCAGAACTTTCGTGAACACTCTGGGCAGTAGATAAGCCAAAGGGCAATGCAGAGAACTGATAATGAGAAGTCCCAGCCAAAACGCAGATACTTCCTGCAACTTAGTCTGATAGGAACATGAAGGTAAGCCTCCTTGAGATCCAGAGTTACCATCCAGTGATCTTTGCCCAGCAGAGGTAAAAGCTGTTGTAACGTCAACATTTTGAACTTGGGAATGTCCAGATAAGTGTTGAGGATAGATAAATCCAAAACTGGTCTCCACGTGTTCCCCTTCTTTGGTACTAGGAACAGGCGAGAATAAAATCCTAGGCCCACTTCTGGCAGAGGGACCGGCTGAATGGCCCCTATTTGAAGTAGCAGAGAAATTTGTTTGTGAGCCTCTATTCTTTGTTGAGGAGGAACGTCTGGCATGCCTTTGAAAGGAGGCAAGGTATGGAAATAAAACTTGTAACCTTGGTGTATGATATCCAATACCCATCTGTCTTGGGTAATTAAACTCCAATTTTCCTTGAAAAGTGCCAACCTTCCTCCCAAAGGTGCTGCCAGACGAGAAGGCTCTGGCAGCTGAAAAGGTAGGTCATTGGGCCTGTTTACGAAAGGACTGACCCCTGCCCTCACCCGAAGACTGCGCAGGTGAACTCCCTGTTCTAGGCCTGAAAGAGCCCTGAGCTCTGCCCCTACCACGTCTAGATCTACCCCTAGACTGGGAATCATAAGAAGGATACGTCCACCCCTTGGTAGGCCAATTCCTACTAAACTTTGGGGGCTGAACCTGCAAAAAATCTTTAACAGTCTGCATAGACTTAGCCTCGTCTTCCATTTTCTTTAAGACTGCCTCCACAGGTGAACCAAACAACACATCAGACTGTAAAGGAGCATCTAAAATCCTTGTCTTAACATGGTCAGATAAATTCTGATCCCTCAGCCAGGCGTGCCTGTGAAGAACTGACCCAGTGGCAGCCACCCTAGACGAGGCCTGTACAGCATCAAAACCACATTGCAAAGAATGTTTACCCACCTGTTCAGAAACATGTACCAAATCCTGTAATTCCTTACACTCAATACCTTCCGCCAGAGCATCTACCTTAGACTTCAATTGAGAAAGTAGATAGTTTTATAGGTATTTCAACATGTGAAACTGGCAATTCAAAGCAATTCAAAGCCCTCATAGCTAAGGTGGAAGAAGTATAGACTTTCTTTCCCCATCTATCCAAAGCCCTGGCCTCTTTATCTGGAGGAACCGGATTTTTTACAACAGAAGCCTTGACACCCTTAGGCCCTTGACTAACAGTTTCTGGGTCCGCCCTAGGACTCTTAAAAAGATATTTATGAGCTTCAGGCACCCTGTAATACCTATCCGGTTTAACAGGAGCAGGAGGCAAAGAATCAGGATTAAGAGCAGCCTCTGCAAACACATCTTCCACAACATCCAGAACAGGAGGTATAGCCAAAGGCCTATGCTGGGGTAAAAACAAAAATTCCCTAAGCCTTTACCTGCAATCGGAGAAGTCCTGACCTTCCCACTTAAAATGTTCCCTCATGGAATGAAGAGTCTCTGAAAAGAAAAATCCTCTGGAGGAGAAGCAGAAGGAGTAGAATCATCCACATCAGAATCAGAATAAGGAGAATACTCCTGCAAGTCTTCAGCCGAAGACTCTGAAACATCGCAACCCTCCTCAAAAGTCCCCAACTCTGGTTCCACCCTAGGCCTCTTATCAGGAGGGGCAAAGAACCTCTAATTAAAGTAATTAAATCTTCTGCCATTTTAAGCATGTGCTTCTTGGGCACAGATCCTGATGAACTAGGAGTGACACCAACAGAAGCTAAACCTGGCCTGCCTCTGGGAGAAGCCTTGGAAACAGAAGGAGAGGGCCTAACCACCCTAGGAAGGGAGGGGAGTACAGTAACCTGAGAAGCCCCTTCAGCCTGACCTGCCTCCTGAGAGGCCACATCCTGCAATAACAAAGTCTCCCCCTGGGACTCCAGAGAAACCTCCGGCGGAACCTCCGGTTCCACCGACACCTCAAGAACCGGCGTCCGCACGGACGACTCTTCTTGTCTGGGCTTAGCTGCTTTGTCTTTGCGCTTCTTGAAGAAGCGGGCGTCGGAGCATCCGACGGCATATTATAATTGCACCGCTTCCAGAAGACTAACCTGGCACAATCTAACCTTCGCTTAATAGTGCGCTTATTAAACCTAGCACAAAAGCGACACCCAACAACGTTGTGCTCAGGCCCCAAACAAGGAATACACAAAGAATGATAATCTCTATGCGGTATCTGTTTCCCACAAGAAATACAGTTATTCACTTTTTCTGACATCCGGTAAACCACTGAAGCAAGAAAAAACTAAAATATTCCCCAACGGGGTACTTAGCCAACTTTGACTCGGTCTGAAACTCCGAATTCGAAAAATTTCAGAACGCCGAACGGCACTTGCAACGCTGCTTCTGCAACGGACCATGCGGCAAAAAAGACTGAGGATATGACGTCGGTCATGCGCATTTGTACCCTGACGTCCTGATGTCAGTCTAATGCGCCTTGACCGACGTCAGCCTTATACTTTGATATTCGGGCCGACCGAGGACAGCGGACTACCCAAGTGTAAGGACTGCAGCAATGTGAGATGAAGAACATCAAACAATTGTTCTGATTTTCTGATGTCCTTGGTTCTGTTCAGGTAAAAACGTAGTTGTCTGTGTACATCCAAGGAATGTAAGATCCTTTCCCCTTTATTTTGAGGAGTGGGGAAAAAGGTTGGCAAGTGGATAGTTTGATTTAAAGCCACTTTGGAAACCACCTTTGGCATGAAAGTAGGATTAGTCCTCAAAGATACCCTGTCTTGATGAAAAATAATATAAGGTTCCACAGCCATAAGAGCTTGTAACTCTGAAACTCTCCTGGCAGAGGTTAGTGCTAACAGGATAGCTGTCTTCCAAGATAAAAACTTGATGTCAGAAGAAGCGGCAGGCTCAAAAGGAGGCAAGGTTAGTTTTTCCAAAACATAGTTGAGATCCCAAGCAGGAATGGGAGGAGATCTAGGAGGTCTTAAGTTCTTAGCTCCTCTGAGGAACTGTCTCATGAGCTGGTGGGAAAAGATGGGAGGGTCTGTATTATAATGAGCAGAAATAGCAGAGGCATGTATCTTAATGGAAGAGAAAGAGAGACCCTTATGTAAGAGATCTGTTAAGTAAAGTAAAATTAAAGTAATGTTAGGAAGAACAGGATCAGAATCCTGAGCCTGCATCCAGGAACAAAATCTTTTCCATTTTCCTGCATAAGATTTTCTAGGGCTAGGACGTCTGGCTTCTAAAATGACATCCATAACCTGCTTGGGTAGGAAAGAAGAAATCAAAGGCCCTGGATTAACCAGGCCGCCAGGCTGAGAGTTCTGACATGAGAGTGTAGAACCTGACCCTGATGTTGGAACAGAAGGTTCGGAGACTGAGGTAAAACCCAAGGGGGCTCCAGGCAGAGGTTTTTTAGAGTTGGATACCAAAACTGCTGAGGCCAATTTGGAGCCAGCAAGATCATCATCTTGGGCTTGTCCTGTTTTATCTTCAATAAAACTTGTGGAAGAAGAGGAAGAGGCGGAAAGGCATATCCCGAGAGGTTCCTCCAACTGAATGACAGGGCATCCACTTTCCTAGCTTCTCTGTGGAAAGTCCTGGTGCAAGAATTCTGTAGCTGATGATGATGGGATGCAAAGAGGTCTATGTGAGGACATCCCCATACCGCTGTTATTATCCTGAATATTTTGGTGTCCAGCATCCACTCGTGTGGATCCGAAAGGTTTCTGCTCAAACTGCCTGCCAGGAAGTTTTGTTTCCCTGGTAGGAACTGACCTTGAGGATCCAGATTGCAAGCTAGAGCTGTGTTCCATAAATCCATGGCTAGTCTGCAAAGGGGGTAGGAATGAGATCCCCCTTGCTTGTTTATGTACCACATAACTGTGGTGTTGTCCATCCGTATTAGTAGTTGTCCTGGTTGTATGAGATTCCTGAAGGCCAATAGAGCTTTCTGAATGGCTAACATTTTCTTTAAGTTGATATGCAGGTGCTTCTGATCCTTTGTCCAAAGGCCCTGCAGACAATTGCCCTGAAAATGGGCTCCCCAAGCATAACCCGAGGCGTCCGTGGTTAGAATCTGAGTGGCAGGAGGCAGACGGAAGGGTTTCCCTTTGTTTAGAGCACATGCCCTGGACCACCAAAGAAATTCCTTTTGAAGGCAAGGAAGGACGAGGATCAGTATGTCCAAACTGTGGCAATGCTGAGACCATACACTTTTTAGGTACCACTGTATTTTCCTCATGTGTAGTCTTGCATATGGTACAAGAAGGATGCAGGAGGCCATGTAACCCAAAGCCTGCAGGAATTTCCTTGCAGATAGTTGGGTTAAAGTTGCCAAGGTTTTGAAAGTTGAAGCCAGCTGTAATTGTTTTTCGGATGTCAGAAATGCCATCTGGATTGTAGTGTTCAGAAGTGCACCCAGAAAAGTTACCTGTTGTGATGGTGTCAAATTTGACTTTTTTATGTTTACAGAGAATCCCAGGAACTTGAGGAGGTTCTGTACAAATTCTAGATGCTGGAGTAAGACATCCTTGCTGTCTGCCTGAATTAGACAATCGTCCACATAAGGGTAAATTTGAATTCCCTTGAGTCTGCAGTAAGCTACTACTGGAGCCAGGCATTTGGTGAAGACCCTGGGTGCAGAAGAAAATCCAAAGGGCAGCGCAGAGAATTGAAAGTGCCTCGATCCGGCCTTGAACCTGAGGTATTTTCTGCGATCCTTCCTGATGGGAATGTGTAAATATGCCTCCTTTAAATCCAAAGTTACCATCCATGCATCTTTGGACAGTATTGGAAGTAGATGCTGTAGAGTAAGCATCTTGAATTTTGGAATCTCTAGAAAGGTGTTCATGACTGACAGATCCAGAATGGGTCTCCATGAGTTTTGCTTCCTTGGGACTAGAAAGAGCCTTGAGTAAAACCCTTTTCCCATCTCTGAAAGAGGAACCAGTTCTATGGCATTCATAGCCAAAAGCACTTCCACCTGGTTTAAGGCCTCCGTCCATTGATGTTTTGGAAGGTCTGGCCATCCGCTTGACCTTGGCAAGGTATGAAAATGGAATTTGTAACCTCTTAAAATCACATCCAAAACCCATTTGTCTTGGGTTATTTGAGTCCAATTTTGATAAAAAAGAGAGAGTTTTCCTCCGAGAGGGGCTTCCAGGCAAGACGTTCCTGTAGCCCAACAGAGGGAGTCACTGAGTTTGTTTCCTTTGTTGTGACCTGTCCTCTCCTCCCCTAGGGGTAGAAGCAGTCCACTGTCTTGGTCTATAAGCAGCTTGTGTGGCATCTATATCTACCCCTCTGAGGCCTGTCTGAAGAGGGAAAGGACCAGTTTTTTGAAGGCCAATTCCTGCTAAATCTAGGAGGCTGTACTTGTAAGAAATCTTTAACTGTTTGCATGGATTTCGCCTTACCCTCCATCTTTTTAATCACCTCTTCAGCTTTAGATCCAAACAAAACATTATGCTGAACAGGAGCATCCAATAATTTAGCCTTTACTTGTTCAGGTAAATTTTGTTCCTTTAGCCATGCATGTCTTCTAATGTCTGTGCCAGAGGCCGCAGCCCTACAAGAAGCCTCCAAGGCATCAAATCCACAGTGTAAACCATGCTTTCCAACCTGTTCAGTGGCATGCAGCAAGTCATGTAGTTCCTTAAAATCTGCACAGGCAGAAATGGAAGTAAATTTTTGTTTTAAGACAGACAAGAGAAATTGCTGATATTTAAGCATATGAAACTGACAGTTTAAAGCCCTAATGGACAAAGTAGCAGAAGTGTACACCTTCTTTCCCCATCTTTCCAAGGCTCGAGAATCCTTTTCAATAGGAATGGTATTTTTAGCAGAAGCGGCCTTAACTCCCTTAGGACCCTGAGAAATGGTTTCAGGGTCAGCAGTAGGGTTCTTGTATAAAAACTGATGGGAATCAGGAACCCTGTAATATCTATCAGGCTTAACAGGAGCAGGAGGAAAAGAGTCAGGGGTTAAGTTAGCCTCCGAAAAGGCATCATCCACAATATCCAAAACAGGAGGAATAGCCAGGGGTCTATGTTGGGGAAGAAGAAGAAAATCCCTCAGTCTTTTCTTGGATTCCGAATACTCCTGTCCCTCCCAGTGGAAATGTTCCCTCATTTCATGCAAAGTTTCCCCAAAAGAGAAATCCTCAGGAGGAGAAGCTGAAGGAATAGATTCTTCCGCATCAGAATCCTCATAAGGAGGGAAAGAATATTCCTGATCAGAAGAAGAAACTGAGGAAACAGAAGCCTGATCAGAGGAATCATAATAAACATCCTGCCTTGGCCTTTTGTCTGGAGGGGGATGAGAACCCCTAATCATAGTAAGTAAATCCTCCGCCATCTTGAGTAACTGTTTCTGTGACTTGGGAGCCGGTTCAGAAGAGGCCTGTGTTGAAGTCTTTGATTTAGAAGGAGTCTTTGCCTTTGTCTTTACTAGAAGCTGAGTAGGCCTGAAAACCCCTTCGGAAGCTGGTACCTGCACAGCGGCTCCGGACCCATCCGAAGTAGCATTGTCCGAAGGTCTTGCAACAGAGATATTTAAAGGCCTGGTTGGCTCCTCATGAGAGTCCTTTTCGGCCGTCGGTTCTGAAATGGCCGACGACAGGGGCTGCAAAAGCCCCTCACTGATGACGGCCGAACCTGAAGTTGGCTCCGCATGTGCGCTATCATCAGATTTGGACCTCGGAGGCCTGTCTTTATCCTTGCGACGTTTGTGAACTCCGGTAGCCAGAACCATATCCGACGACATTTTGTAGTTAAAGCGCCTACCGAAGTAATGAAAAGCAAAATCGTACCTTTGCTTAACTGTACGTTGATTGAATCTAGCACAAAACCGACAACTAGCTACGTCGTGGTCAGGGCCTAAGCAAGGAATACAGTAAGAATGAAAATCCTTATGAGGTATTTGCTTCCCACATGAAATACAATTATTAACTTTTTCTGACATCGGAGTGGAGCAAGAAAAAAGTTTCCCCAACGGGGTACTTAGCTTTGAGTGGAGAAGAAAGTCTTCGGACCGAAGTATATAGAAAAATTCGTCAGAAGTCAACCGACCGGCACTTGCGAACTGCTATCACCGCACGGCAAGAAAGACTGGAAAAGATGGCGTCGGCTGTCAGCTTTTTACTCCTGGCGCTCTGACGTCAGGGAGCATGGTTGAATAGCCGACTTTGGGATTCTGGCCGACCGAGGGCTGCCTGCTGGCAGGGGAGAACCCTACAGTCATGACTGCAACAGTGAAACACGATGAACATCTGTAAAGCAGCAATTAATAGATGTAGCAATAATGGAGAGAAATGCAAATTTAACATTTCACATGATTAGATTTCAGGTTTACATCACATTGGAAATCCTGTGGGGTAATGAGAGTCAGGGCAGGAGATGGTGGGGGAGAATGCAGTTAATAGCTGAAGACAGTAATGCTAGAGACTGAAGACCTTGTGTGATAGGACCTGCTGTGTGGCAAATACAGTTTGAGATGGTGTCGAGGAAGTTTTTAAGTTCAGCTCTGAAGGTGCAGAAGGGGGGAATGTAGCTCTTTTAGGTGTCTGAGGGTGAATTCCCATATTTTAGGAGCAAGGATGGAGAAAGAGTGTGGTTGGTGCAGTGTAACCTGGTATGTGGGGGCCTGCAGTGTAGGTGTGTGTGTTGGGGGTAGGATGCTTGGGAAAAGCTTCTCAGATTGTAGCATGTGTGTCTAGTAAAAAGTTTGTCAGCTAGTGGTGGGAATGAGTTGGGTTAAAGATGTGTGAAGATGAGAGAGCCTAATAGCACATCTACTCTGTTTTTTTTTTTTTTTTTGGGCGAGGCAGTGGTGCTCATTAGAGAGTGAGTTAGTGATGAAGTGACAGACTGTTTTTGATTGATTGTATTGTGGACGAGTTTTTCTTACAGGATGTGGTCAATATGGGTAGTTCATATTCAAATTGAGCCAGAAGGACTCCTTTTGCCTACTGCTGCCCTGGCTGTTTTGAATAGATTTTATAAACTTGGAAGAAAAGTGAGTTAACTTTTGCCCTCAATTTTTCTACATTGTTATTAAATGTTAGTGATTGGTCTAGCCAGAAACAGGGGTATTTGAAGAAGCTGGTTGTTTATACTAGTGTGCCACAAGGGGTGGTGATATTGAGCAACTTTGGCGATTTTTTTAAATCTTTGGGTGGTATCAAACAGCATGCGTTTTGATTTTGTAGGATTAAATGCAAGTTTGTGGTTAATGAGCCAGGAATTGAGGGAAATGAAGTCTTATTATAGCTGTGTTTTGACTGTACAGTTATGTCATCAGTGCAGAGGATGAGTTGTAGAGCAGGAGGGCTGTCAGGTAGTTTCTTAATGAAAATAAAGAGAAGAGGAGGTAGAATAGAATCTTGGGGTACTCAAATTGAAAAAGAGGTGAGCTGAGGCAAAGAAGATCTTTTTTAAACTTTTAACCTTATTTTGTTAACTACAGCTGCTGCTTTGCCTCTGAAGGAAATGAAATGCAGTTTACGGATTTTATAGATAACTCTTACAGTACTATGAAAATATGTCAAACTATTTTGCAGATCCAACCTTTTAGATGTAGGGAGCAAAAATAGTCAAAACTTACAGTACAATGGGGATAGTTTTCTTGAAAATGGTCTGCAGTAAATAGGTTAAGTGGATGAACTATAAATGCTTTGAGAAAGAAAATTACTTAGAACATTAATTTTAACTACTACTAATTATCACTGGCCAATGACTGCTGGGTGAAAGCAATGTAAGATTTTTTTTCATACTTCATCTAATGCAATACAATAGTTTAAGAAAGTTTAAACTGAAAATAAGAACTAAACTTCGTCAAGACATTTTTCCAGTCTCTAGCTTAAAATGTTAAATGCATTGGAGACAGGAAAAATTAGTTTAAGCAGTAAAGTATTGGTATTGTTATATAAGCCAAACAAGCAAGAGTTAACATTCAGGCTCTGAAGAACCCTAATTACTTTATAAGGACAGTGCTTAGCTGTTTTAATTTTTAACAATAAAATACATTGTGTGATTACTTTGAGGACATCTATGGTTTTCTCTTAGTCCTTGACTTTCTGCACTCTTCGATTTGTGGTTAGATGTTCTTTTGTACAGATGCCTCCATCGCTGGTTACTAACATTTAGGTGTGATGAGTATACACACCATGGTTAAGCAGCAGTCTCAAGACGTCCCGAGCTATGGGTCAGTACTCAGGGGTGATCAAAAAGCTGCAGTCTTCATCTAGCCCCTGATCATTGCTCTGTTCCAGGTTGTGCTCAGATCCCGTTTCTTTGCTCCACAACTCTAAGGAGCAAAAAAGGTCTTTTCTACTTAAAAAAATTGTCGCAAGCCACTTGCTGCTCTACTAACACACATAAGGCGCTGAATTAAGTATTTTAGTCCTAACAGCAAATTCATTTTTGTTCTGGAATTCAGAAATGTCAGTAAACAAACAAATATCAGTATTGCACTACTACTACTGATTGGGGCCCCTCGCACCTTGGCACGGCTACTCCCTTCAACCCACCACAGCTATGCTTTATGGATCATGTGATAACTGAAAGAACAATTTTATTGATGAAAACGAAGATGCAGCCAGCTAAGATGAAGGAAAACTGAATTCTTTATTACTCACATAAACCATTTAGCACTTTCGTCTGGTGTATAACAGAATCTGACTTCATCTGGCTGGCTGCATCTTCGTTTTCATCTGTTTGTTGCTTGGTTCCTGGTGGATTTGTGATGTCAGTATCTGGTTCCTCTGAAGGTGTTGGCTGTGCCTCAGTGCCTGGAACAATTTTATTGATTTCAAAGAACGGATTTGCTATATATATTCCTAGAACAGACACCCATTCAGGTGCTAAATCCCGCAGAGACATTACACCTATTTTATGCAGCAGCATGCCACATCAACTAGACAACAGATTATCATCCTCATTTCAAGAAGGCAATCCACGACTTCTGTATCAGTGGAGTCCTGCATTAAAGAAGTGTAGCAGCTCATCCCATGGCTTGATTTTCTCCTCTTCCTTAACCTTGTCCTCTAAACCCTTGAATTACTTCCTTAAGATTTGACAAAACTGCTCATGCTAAAGTATCAGAGAAATAATACAGTCTATCCAAATACTTTTTCTGAGAAGCTAGACTTTATGAGACACGCTTCACTGTACCATTTACGAACTCATATTTGTTTGCAATTGTCCAGCAGCTGGCTCAGAGAATTAAGATTATCAGCTATTGATTAACTGTTTCCTGTAGTACGTGGTTTGAAACTTTCAGCATTTAAGTGCCTATTTGTAAGACAATTAACAGGGGTCGCCACAGCGGATCACCTGTCTGCTCATGATTGGCAGTGGCGTTTTACGGTGTTGAGTTGCCAGCCCGGCATCCAACCTTCCACAGAAGGCACACACATGCATACACACACACCTAGGGCCAATTTAGTGTCTCCAGTCCACCTACAACATATCTTTGGGATGTGGGAGGAAACCGGAGCACCCGGAGGAAACCCACGAGACCACAGGGAGGACATGCAGACTCCACACAGAAGGCACCCCAGCCGAGAATTGAACCAGAGAACCTCTTGCTGTGAGGTGGTAACGCTAACCGCTGCACCACCGTGGCCGCCCTGTGCTCTAATCTGGTTAACAAATATTAAAAAACAGATAAATTGTATGACTGGACTACTCCTTATGTACTGCTTTATATTTGATATTTTTCACTGAGTCTCTATCTGACCTATGAAACAAACAAAAAAACTCTTGTTACATAAAATGTATGTACTTATATCTCAAATCGGTTTATACTGTTAGAGTTTATTTGAAGCTTTTCTCCTCAGGAGACCCTGCAAAACACACAGATCTTGGAGAATATGGACTTTGGATCATTATAGTATGACTATGGCATAAATCTGTAGGAATGTTAGATGTCTTATGCAAGAAAGATACTGATTAAGAAATATCTGAAGTTATCAGTGGAGGATGACTTACCAGCAAGAAAGGACCCTTAGCTGCCCAGTCTCTCGAACTTCCACATCCATATTCTTTACCAGCAAGAACAATTGTAGGATGACCCTTTTGAATGTATCTTTCAGCAGCATCAAAAACATCAAGCTGTGAAAAAAAGGTAAGATTTTCTTTGCAATTTTAAAATTTTAAAATGTTACAGTAAACATTTGTTGCACATATACATTACAGGATAAAGATGTTTTAATGTACAGCAGATATATAACAAGGAATGATGACTGGGTCACTAATCGTAACCAACTTACTATGTGTGCTCAAGACATCGATATCAAGAAATCCACTTTTGAGAGTGGAGCACCTGATATAAAACACTGGAAGGAGTTCTCAGTTTGCAATGGAAAATCAATACTAAAGCTGCCTATACTGAACACCACATCAACCAAAATTTTCTCTGTTTCAGTAGTCACTGGGACAGAGCCATCTAAATACCAAATTTCATATGTCGCCTGAAGGCTGCAATCTCCCCTATAATCCAGAGAAGCAGGTTATGTAAGGAAACGGGCAACAACAAGCAGGAATGCTACCACTGGGCTAATCATGCATTACTGCAGGGACAATTCTGTGGAAGTAACAAGATCATCCATGAGAAACAACCCAATAAAGTGAAGTACCTGTAACTGAAGGTAAAACAAACAAGGAATCAGAGAATCCACTTGCCAAGTACAGGTCCAGCTACACATGGGTCACAAAGAGCCCATTTATCAAGATATAAAAAGAATAATGAGGCTTGGTACTTCAAGATCTGTCACACATTTTAGTGAAGAGTTGCTGAGAGCCAATACAATCCAGAAAAAAGACCCATGAAAAAGAACTGCTCCTCTTCATATTTTAGTGAAGTATATGTTCAAATACTTCTAATGCTTCAAATAAAAAATGTAAGGGCTGGGAAGAGAAAATGAAACACTTCAGGGAAATTACTTGGATTTAAAAGATGGCCATTTTGTTGCAAAGAATGACTACTCTGACCCAGCTGGCTTCTTCCAGCAAACTAAATTCATTTCTGAAAGCCTGTTTGAAACTATTAAAAGACAGAACATCTCTCATACAGGTTTAACCTTAAAAGGTACCTTCTAATGAAAATATTACACACCAGAATGAAAAAAAATTAAGAAACTTTTTTCTTTATTTTTATTACATCTACAGAAACTTACTGTTTCACCAGAGGGGAAATGAATAGTCTGTGGTGCTTGTTTGTTCAAGAACTTGTTGACCAGACGGATATTTGCAAATGTCCCTCTTGCCATGACTGCATCATTGCCTCGGCGAGATCCATAAGAGTTGTATTCTCGAGGAGTTAAGCTAGAGATGTGAAAAGGGAAAATAATAAAATTCTTAAATTGTTCCATGTACAAAACCGCTATTATTTTTATATATATATATATATATATATATATATATATATATATATATACACACACACACACACACACACACATATACATACATACGATACTATAATGAATGTAGATAAATCACTTTGTTGACAAAATATGTACTATGATATGTTAACCATTCATTACGGTGTACAAAAAGCAGCACTCAGTGCATCAAAAAAAAAAAAAAAAAAAAGAAATATCTTTTACTGATGCACTACCCATAACCTGACCACACTCAGATCAAATCTGTCTGAAGAGTAGTAGTGTTACGGGAATGGCTTCTCCCTCCCTACTCCACCCTTAGCAATGTGTTGATCCTAATCCTGACCCTGTCTCTAACCTTAAAAATGCCTCTGAATTTTAAAAAGCCCTTTCCATAATACTACCAGTAAACAAGACAGCTCTTACACCCACCACATGCCCACACACACACACTTTAAATCCCCTAACCTAGCCCTTAAAGTCTCAAAACACACATACACAGTTAATACAGTTAATCCCCTTACTTACCCTTACTCTAATCTTAACCCCAGTCATATTCACACAAACCCCCCCCCCCCGGAAACATCCCACTTTCCTGTTTTGGCAAAGCAAATATTTGACCAAATGTCCAGTCAATAAACTGGAGGTTCAAAGAAACAACTCTGCACTTCCATCTGCCAACGAAAGCAAACTCATTTCACTGAATCACATTTGACTGAAATACTGCTGCACCAAACATATTTCAAAATCTTTTTTTTGCAGGGGGGCAAGCCCGCTCTGCACCCCCCCTCCCATATTACATATACAACTCCATGTTTGCACAACAGTTGAGAAGAGAGAAAAAACACATACGAATAACCACTGCTTCTTTACTTTATAATTTTCAGTCAATCATGACTCCGTCAATTACGATTTCAGTCTCTAGTCCTTTTAGTTTTATCTCATTCCCTCCAATGGAGCTCAGGAAGTCTGCACCATAGCTTCCAATGGGAAGAGCCTAAGCTTTTTGATTGAAATTTGAGGGCATAATTTGATTCTAACAACCGTACATATCTCTGGAACCTTAGGGTTATTAAATAAGGGTAAATGGTAAGCTCTTCAGCACAAACTCTTTTTATAGTGGTGGTATTATTTAAGTTCTAAGTCTTAGACTAGATTTTACAAGTCACAGTATGGAACTATTGAATTTGTAATATTTTGTAAGCAACTTACAGTATCTCAGCAACCACTCAAGTTATACTACTAGCAGCATTTTATTCATCAAACTGAGAGGTTTCATATGAGGCTAAGCAGTTCTATCTGTACTATTTGGTTGTTGAGTTATTTAGAAACACATGAAATTCATGACAACATAAATAAATATAATATTAACAATTAATATCACTCTAACCACACTACACTAAAGTCAAATATCAGAGTTATGCCTGTCATTTTGTGTGTTTTAAGATGATTAATACTTTGGTATGTACCATAGTTTTGGAATTATTATTGCAAATATAAGCAAGCAATATTTCATGCCTACAGTTGTCAGTAGGATTTAACTGCAGAAACACCTACAGACATTTTATATACAACTCAATAGACATACTTTAAAAAAAAGGAGGAGAAGTTGTGGCAATAATTAATAAAGAAGGAATTTAGTTTGAAGGGGATGAGGGCAAGAGTTAAGTGGGATAAGATAATCCTCCCCATAGAACAAGGTGGTTTAGAATAGCCCGATTTGAATGGATAGTTAACAGCTACATAGTTAGGCTCATATACATAGTGGAAGTAGAGGGTTATAACTCAAAGTGGAAAGGGATGATGATAATGAAGAAATGGGAGTGGGGTGGGGGCAGTTAAATAAATTAGGAGAGGACAGCTTTTGGATTCAAGTCCTTAAGGAAAATAACAGCCACCATACAGAATATTCAACAAAAATATAAAGGAAAAGTACAAAATAAGCAATTTATTGATGCCCCCCAAAAGTTCTATAGAGCATTGGGAAACAAGGCAAAAGGGACTGAAAGACCACCCAAAAAGAAATAGATACATTTTGGAGAAACATCTATGAAGATCCTGTGGAACATAAAGATGCTGAATGGATAAAAAGAAGTAAAACACGTAAGAAGTTCAAATCTACAAGATATGAAATGGGATGAAGTAACAGCCAGATATTAAAATAAAGTTAAGAAAAGCCTCCAATTGTCAAACCCCAGGCCCAGATGCAGTAACTATCTTTTGGCTAAAAGTATTAACATCTTTGTAAGAAGACTTAGCCATGAGTATGAACTATTTATATGCACACCTGAACAGACACCAGCCTGGTTAACAGGAAAAAGAATGCTTCTACTTAAAAGTGAACCTGCAAGTTATCGCAAAAATTATAGACCAATAACTCGCCTTTTGACAACATATAAACTATACACCGGAACTGATGCTGACAGAGTTTATAGTCATTTAGAAGAAAACTCAATCATGGCAATACAACAAAAGAGTAATAAAAGAAAGTCATATGGAAAAAAGGATCATTTGTTGTTAAAGTCATAGTGGAGTACTGTAAAAAGGGGAAGAATTTAAATATGGCATGGATTGACTACAAAAAAAGCATTTGACAATATCCCACATTCATGGATAAAAGAGTGCTTAAAAATGTATAAGCTATATCAGACAATAACTGATTACATTACAGCGACCATGAAATAGTGGCAGACTACTTTGCAATTAAGCCATGATAAAGGGCAAATTATTATTCCAGGGATAAAAATTCAAAAGGGGATATTTTCAGGGTGACTCCCTGTCACCACTGCTATTCTGTCTTGCCCTTAACCCTTTAAGCTACTTAGCACATTAGGCCATGGCTATAATTTGGCTCCTAGAAGACAGTGTAAAGACCTCTTATCTTTTTGTTGATTTAAAACTGTGTAAGTTCATCAGATGAGGAACTGAAAGCACAACTGCAAGTGGTTAAAAGTTTTGCAGATGATAAAAGAATGTCATTTGGTCTTGACAAATGTGCAAAAGCAACCTTTAATGGAGGAAAGCTGCAGCACCAAGAAAACATCAGTTTGGGACAGGAATAGGATATTAAAAAAACTTGAGCAAGAGGGAGTGTATAAACATTTGGCAATTGATAAAACATGAACAAATGTGAATAAAATTCAGTAAGGAAATTTTAGGTTTAAATAATGCTAAAAACAACACTGACATCTAGGAATAAAGTCCATGCTATAAACCAATTTGCTCTTACTGTCTTAACTTACAGCTTTGGAGTGACTGACTGGCTCCAAAACATGCTGGACAGGGTAGACAGGAAAACAAGAAGGATGCTTCATGCTTATCAAATGATTTATAAAAATCGGTACATATTAAGATTATTATGTATGGGCCTCCTTGAAATTGTTTACATGTATAGATCTGTAATCGTGGGACTGCACACATCTGTTGAATTCACAATACCCAAATTTAGTGAAAGTTCTTAAACATGAGGAGAAAAAGCCTAAGAGAACTTCCCTACTTAGTTTAGCAGAAGCATATTGGTGTCAAGTGGGAATGGAAATCAAACCAGAAGTTGATAATCAAGCAGCAACTGAATGTGCCAAAAAACAAACAAAGAATATAAGGTGAAGGATCACATGAGAAGGCAAGAAATGTGGAAAATACATAAATATAGCTGCAAGTACAAGAAGCTCTTGGAACAACCTTATGTTGATCAGGATCAAACGCAGGAACAGTTAAGGAGAGGTGAATTTAAAACAAAATATGAAAGGTTAATACTGGCGGTCCAAATAGTGGACTACGTACACAGTTTACAAAGTCCACTAAACATGTGGGAGAAATGGACAAATGTAGGTTTTGCAAAACAGAACTGGAAACAGTCTCACATCTTGTAGCTGGTTATGATGTGCATAATGTGGCAAGACGTTTGCATTGCGGACTGTGCAAACATTATAGTACTGAAGTGGCTGTAAAACACTGGAAAGATGAGCCATAAAACATCATAGAAAATTATTAATTATGAAGTTTATATCAAATGGGATCTCCCACTAGAAACAGTTCAAAAAATTGATGCGAGAAAACCAGATATAGTAGCCCATGAAAAGAAGACAAAAGTAGCAATGACTATTGAAATTGCTACACCCAGTGACTACAGTGTCTTTACATACAGAGATACAAAGTCATAAAATACCAGGATTTGCTGGCAGAAATGAAGGCAATGTGGAATGTGGAAGACAGATACCCAGACAGTTCCAGTAGTAGTAGGGGCAACAGGTCTTATAAAAAAAGAATTTACAATCATACTTGGATATGTTACCATTATATGTAACTCCATACAAATTGTACAAGGAGTCATTACTGGGCACATTGTGGGTGCTGAGAAGAGCACTTTTGGCTAACATCAAAGACTGAAACAATACAAATCTCATGAACCTTAATATTACTTTGACTTGGTAATGGGGCCCATTCCAGTCATGCTATTATATATATATATATATATATATATATATATATATATATATATATATATATATATATATATATATATATATATATATATATATATATATATATATATATATATATATATATATATATATATATATATATATATATATATATATATATATATATATATATATACACACACACACACACACACACACACACACACACACACACATTATATAAATATAAAATCTTAAATTCATAAGGTTGCAGAATGAATTCCAAGAGCTAAGCCAGCTCAAGAATAGAGAAAGGTGATTTTGCCAACAAGGGATTACTCCAAGTGATGATATAGAAAATGGACAAGAGGGGACTGGAATTTAGTGGAGAAAACTGGAAAAGAAGCAACGGTATTGGGAACAAATTACTAGACAGGGAGAGGTAATAGTTACCAGGAATTGATATTGGGGTATAGACAAACAGAATGTGATAAGGGACTATAACTGAAAGATCAGCACTGGTGGAGTTTTCAGTAAAATCTAGAACAGAAGCTGATGCTAAAAAGGGAATATTTTAGTACAGCATATAAAACACTGCAGGACAACTATAAGAATTCAATCAGGGGAAGTTACAAAAGATTGTCAGACTGGAAAGGCAGTTTATAAAGGAACAATGGAAGGATATCTATATGGTTCCTAAGTAAGCGACAATGCCCAGAAGCTTTGGGAATTTTTTTTTTCGGGGGGGGGGGGGGGTTGCATAGATATTTTTATATGCAATATGCAAAGGAGATTTATTTTCTCCTGTAGACAGCAAATGGTTGAGGTGTGATGGAAATGAGAGTGGTAACTGGGAACTTGTTTTTGGGACTATTATGCTCTTGACGGAATGTAAGTGGCCTAGCCTGAACACTCAGATTATATGGGTTTCCCAGTTCTCGGGCTATCATGGATAGTCTGCATAGAGGATGTGACCCAGTTCCCACTTGTTTGTTTACATACCATATGGCTGTAGTGATATCTGTGATACCAATAAAAGTCGTGGAGTCCACAAATGATTTAAGGCTGTCACAACATTTACTAATGCCTTCAGCTCTCTGATGTTTATGTGCAGTCTTCTAACTTGAAATGTGCATAAACCTGCACATTGAATCCCTTAGATACAGCCCCCTAGCTTAAGTCTAAGGATTCCGTACTTGCAGACTAGGTAGAAGGTAAAAGGGATATTTTAAAATACGGATTCCTAGCCATTTGGCCTATTCACTGGTGAGGTTTTCTTGGGAAAGTTAAGAACTGGATTTGGTAAGATGGAAGGAAATGGTGCTGAAGCCTAAATGATCTGAGAAACCACTAATTTTTTCTAATATGCAGTCTGGGTAGATGAACCATAACAGTGGAAGTCATGTATCTTAAAATGCTGAGGAATCCCTTTGATGTTGTCAGAGGTTGAAGAGAAAACTGACGGAATTTTTCTTTATAAAGAGGTTTGTTTTTTCTTTATTTATAAACACATTTATTGTATTATCACTTAAGATACAGACAAGCATACATTTATATAAAAGAAAAACCATGATAACATGTTTACAGTTGCAAACTGTATACATCACATACATTTCTTTTATATCAACCCACCATTACATAAACTGCTCAATGCCTGCCTTCCATTAAATCTCACTCCTTCAAATATTTATTCTGCATGTACAGCTCCCACAATTTTCATTTTTTTTTCTATGTAATTTGATCCTGTCCTTTCTTAAATATCCACTTTCAAGTTCTTTTATCTCTGCTAAATTACTCACGACTTCAGATACAGTTGATTTAGACAGATCCAGGTCAAAAGAGCAATTTCAATACTTACAACAATTTGCTCACCAAACATTTCTGAGTACTCAACAGTGAATTTTTAAAACCTAACTCATTACACTCCCAAAACATATGCTCTCAGTTACCTCTTTCTTCCCCATCACACCTCCAACATCTGCCATCTACCTAAGGAAAAATTCTGCCTGGTGTATAAAAAATGCTTATGCAATACTTCCAAGCAAAAACCTTAAATCTTCAAAACTTTGTTGCCTATTTGGGAGCCATACACATGTCATCCAATTCTATCCTTGTTAATTGCTTATCAGATCTCTCAACGTTTTCTAACCTCCTCGGATTGATTCCTATGGTTATTAATATTTTGTATGACCATCCCATCAACTTTATCAAAAATGTTATTGAATTAATTTTCTTTAATGGGGAAACAGTAAATCCTCAGTAATGTTTTTTATATCTAATACAGAAACATCATTCATTAACCTGTCCATGTCTCTGGAATTGTGTCTGATTAATAGTTCTGAGTCCCTGTTTGCTGGTTCACAATTGCATGAAGATTTACTGAGCTTATATGGTGGTGTTGGATATTAAAAGTAAAAAAGAAAAAAATTAAGGAATGAAATGGAATATGACTATAGGAGAGCCTTTTCTCCCCCATAATAGGCATGATATTTAAAAAAAAAAAAAAAAATGTTCATTTGACATTTACAATGTTGATGTTGATGTTAATTCACATAACTTGGATAATCAACATGTTGAACAGGAAAACCCTTTAGTCTCCCCTACCCCCCGGAAGATCAGAGAGATTGAAAAACAAGGACAGAGGGAGACAGGTTGTTACCCGACTGGTGACTGTGAACTGGGGAGAGACTCAAAAACTGAATTACCATGGGAGGGGGGGCATGGGACAGGAAGAAGATGATGTACAGGAGAGAGATAGAGGTAATGGCAGTTATTTGTAATAAAAGGGGAGATTTTAAAATTTATAACTAGACGGATGTTTATGTTGACTCCCAATGATGGAATTTGTTTGAAAAGGGGTTTGCATTTGTTCAGAACTGGAGAGCCAAAGTGGAGGACATCTTAATAGATCTTAAAATGTTTACTAGAAAGCTTAATTTCTGCATGCATTTTACAAGTGAGCATGTCTTTACTCCTTCAGGGTTGTAGAAATCTAGTTCCTTTAACCTGCCTTTACATTCCATGATCCAGCTGTTTGAAAAGGTATGTGAACAGGGCTTCAGAAAGATCTTACAGGTAAAAAAACAACCATATCTATAGGAATTTCAGTGTGGACGAATGAGATTGGTTTCATAATACTGTAACACACTGAAATATTAGATTAATGAAACCAGTTAAGGGTGGCAGCCTAATGGTAATGAGTAGTAATGACTACAGTGATAAGATGTTGACCATTTTGTTCACTGACAACTATGAAGAAACTAGCGGAGATCAGAGTAGAGAGGCCAGAGGGGGCTATTGAAACTGACCTCACAGCATCCAATGGAACTGACAGCTCTGGGTCCGAAAGCAGAGAAAGGCTCAGAGGAGGAGCAGCCAAAGAGGAGGGGGAGGATGGGCTCTGGGGCTGACTGGGCCGGAACTGAAAACAATTTAGCCAGCACCAATGACTGGAGTAGTTTCTGCACCATTCTATCGACAGTCATCAGAGAGGGTCCGAAAGGACCTAGATGATAAGGTCAGAGATCTGGATCTCCCTACATAGGGAGACCTATGAGATGGAGAAACCGGTCGAGAACTGGAGACTGGCTCTGAACTAGAATCTCTGTCACCGGCTCCGAGATGCTGAGAGCCGATGTCGACATAGTCGGTATACTGCCTTCTGTCGGCACCAAAGCCAATGGAGCCAAAGAAGTAACAGTAGTTTTAGCGATTTTCTCTGGCGGCTCTGAGGAAACTGACGGAGCCGGAGTGTGCTTTTTGAAGATTTTTTTCTGATTTCTTGTCTGGTTTGGAAGGAGAGGATCTGAAACTAGAAGACCTCTCCAAGTCTTCTTCAAAGGGAGGTTTCAGTAGTCCTTTTAAGATAAGCTTGTTCTTCCTCTCTTGCAGTACACCGGGACAAAGTGTGGCAGAACAAGGATTCTTGGAGATCAATAGCACCCAAGCAGTACACACACACTTGAGTGCCCATCAGTTAATGGCATCTTGTAACTACATTCTACACACTTTTTAAAACTTGAAGGCCTATGTTCTTTGGGATCTTTAGACATGCTGGCAAGAAAACTCCACACACCACACAGGAAAACAGGAACACCTCTGCACAAAAGAAACAAACACAAAAGGCACGGGAAACTAGACCCTCTAACTGAAACGGCCTAGACCATGGACAACAACAAGGAGGACTAGGTCCTCTAATTTAAACGGGCCTAGCCCAGGAAACAAGAGACTAACACCACAGAAAACAACAAAACACCTAAAAATAGGAAAACTACCACTGGACAGAAGGGAAAACAAGGTCCTTTGAAAAAACGGGCCTAGCCTGTGGAGACAAGGGGTGAACGGGATACCAAAAGGCCAACGGAACCGGACACGCAACCAGCAGAACAACACACACAAGGTAGCTATGAAAATAGCTTTTTGGTCAACAATGTGTTTGAATTTAAAAGAAAAATTATACTTAGCCACGGCCAAGAGTGAGACCACATCTGAACATAATGAGCGGCAAACGAGATCGGGATGGGCGCAATGCAGTATGGGATACCTCTTAGCCACGAGCCAACTGAAGACTTCAAGCTAGAGTATGGCTGAGTCGGAGGTGAGGTTCGGCTCCGAACCCAAGGGTAAGAATGTAGGTGAGACTGGACTATATAACATCTTCTATTAATAAAAAAATATAGCTCATTACAAAACAGATGCTTTATTGTTCAATTTTTTTTTTATCACAAGGACAGATTACTAAACAGGAATATGATTTTTTAAAGGTTGAATCTCCCAGAGCCCCCACCATTTTTGGTATCCCCAAAATACACAAATTTAGCAGAACCCCCCTCCCCTTTATGCCCAACAGCAGATGCTAAATTATCTAAGACTTTTAATATTGCAATGTTTGTAGATTTTAAACTTACAAATGTGGTGACTAATAATTATTTATATGCAGATTCTTGGGATTTTTTTTTTTTAACTAGAACAAGTTATAGTTTTGCACAGGGATGATTATTTTGTCACCATAGTAGTCAAGGATTTTTTTTTCAATAATCCCTCATGGAAGGGGCTTGACTGCTTTATGATTTATATGACCACAGCCAATTGGTTCATGAAGTGATTTTAATGTTGAGGAATATGATGGAAATATTACTGTTGAACAGTTGCATTTATTTTGAAGGGCAGCTATTTTGTCCGCAAAAGGGAGTAACTATGGGGGTTACTTGTGCCCGTATATTTGCCAATTTGGTAATGGTATACTGGGAATACAGTTTTGCGTTCAATTCTGAATACAGCAAACATTGGTTCTTATATGGGCACTTTTTAGATGATATAGTGTTATTTTGTGAAGGCAATTTGAATAAACAATGAATTATATTTATTACTGACTGAATTTCTGGAATTTACAATGAGTGTTTCAGCAGAAGTGTTGTTATTTATTGGATGTTTTGATTTTTAAAAATAAGGACGACACAAAATTTGAATCAAATATTTATAGAAAACCTACATATTCTAATTTCTTACTTCATTTTACTAGTTGGCATCCCAGACACCAAAAGAAGGCTATGGTAAAAGCACAGTAGGTTAGGCTTGCAAAGATGGTTTCCCAAAATAATTTAATGATAAATGTAATAAGGTGAGTGAGATGTTATATAAGGGAGCTATTCTATTTGTTTTATAGACGCCATTGCTGATGAGATGAAAGTTAAAAGGGAAAAAGATATACATTATCCATTAATAGGCAAAAAGGTGTTTGGGATTTTTAACAAACAACTGCTTAGTTGGAATGAATTTGGAAAGGCTATGACTGACTTATTCTATGGATTTTGTTAATAAAAAGCATCATTCAAAGTAACTGGAATATTTTCTTGGCTAATGGGGAACAGTTTCAACAACTGGGTCCCTGCACTAAATTTGTGTCCAGGAAAGATAAGTGTCTGAATACTATTTTAGAAAGATATGAAGAGGGAAATGAAAGTTCTAGAATGAAACGTTTGTAGTTATTGTAATAAAAAAAAAAAAAAAAAAACATTGTTAAATTCAGGAAGACAAATTTTTTTTATTTATAGCATGTTGTTATATTCAGGAAGGACAAAACATTATTTATTGGTATGATGATTTTTGTTTAAAACAAAAATATCAATGTTCTAGTAGTAAGGTAGTATACATTGCACAGCGTATTGAAATATCCATGTTTCTATGTAGGGAAAACAATAAAAGCATTTACAACCAGAATTTATCAACTCACCTATGACATTAAAAACAGGGACAATCAAAATACACTGTACAAACATAAAATGGTCACAGTTTTAAATGTTATATTGCTAACAGTGTCAACTATGATATGAGGGGGTGAACATGGAAGGAGTGTTTAAAGATGAAAAAGCTTGGATGGCAATTAAAGACAAATGTCATGGGTAAATATGGGTTAATGAAATGGTTTCTATTAGTATTCTTAGATTGAACACTATGTGCACATAGTGCATTTAAGTGTTATACAATTTGTTTTTTAATGGTTATGGTATAAGGATTTAGATGAATTATTAGGTTTAATACTGTGTATTTTTAATAAATCTGTGAAGTTGTTGTTAGCATATATTTTTAAATTAGACTGAAACCTTTAAAAAATAGAGGTGATTAATACATGGGGGGAATGGGTTTTCACTGTTAAACAGAATGTTTAGTGCTAACATGTTCTTTATTCTGGTTAAGTCCTATATTACCAGGACAAAAGCACTTAATCATTTTACTTGTTTTACATTTTAGAGAGTTTATGTTTTGCACTTTGTGCATTTTTAATAAAAAAGAAGTGGTTTGGGTGTGCTCCTGGCTAATGTCTTCCACTTCTGGTTTATTAGTGTAAAAACAAACCACATAAAAAAACTATGTATATCTTCAAATACTGAAGTTTAACCTTCTTGACAGGATCAACTCTCCTAAATTAACAGCTGTACTCACAGGCATTAATCAACCTAATATTAAGGTTACCAATGCTAAGCCATGTTACAGCCTGCACAACAGCAGCTGATGTCTGTTCTTGTCTTACCTTTATTCCCCCTCTCAGATGTGAAAAACAACTTGCATGCTTTCAGAAAACATTTAGCCTTAAAAAAGTGCAAAGGCTTATCTTTAAATAAAGCTACGTTATATATTGAAGTATATGCATTAAAGTATTTAGTTATTAGAAAAGCTCTCTTATTTACTTCCAATAACTTCAGACTTGATGTTTAACTGAGGTGCTGGCCCTTGCACCTTTTAATTTTACATTTCTCTCAGTAAACAATGTCCAGACCTCTGTTTATTGCCTTCAACTTTAGTCAGCTTGTTTCCATGGAAACAAAAACACAATGTACAGCTATACTCAGACACTCAGCTACGGTCTTCTCAATTGGCACTGAATACTTATTTGCTTCAAGAAAACTATTCATTACATTGTGGTCTCAAAAAATAAACTCACTTTCTTACACAAAAGAAGCCAAGGGCATTAATCTAGACCTTCACCTGTGCAAAAGTAAAAGAAAACATTTCAGTTCTACATATATTATAATCAGTGAACTTTTACATCATATCTCCTTCCCCAGCAGCCCAAGATTTCAACCTATTGACTTAATTATGCTTTTGTCCAGCCTTTCTTCTGTTTTTACACTGTAATGCCTACATTTCTTAAAACTAAAATGTACCTGTTTAGTTTAGGATCTTTATCGCACACAACAGTCACTAAAATACTTTACTATATAACATGCAATTTATACCATGAAATGTTTTATACAAACACTGTTAAGGATAAAACTTGTTTACTTACAGTTATTTCCCACTTTTTTTATTTATTTATTTTACATTTTAGTGTCCTTACAAACATTAATGATATGAAGTCTGGTTATACTGGTCAGTCCCATAACAAGTTTAACAAAGTCAACAAAAATCCAGTCATTATCAGAGACTTTTTCTTGTAAAGCCGTATTTTACAAATGGGATTAATGCTTTATAGTCTTACATTGTATTCATTAATTTCAGTGTTGCTGGGCTTCTTCCAGTGTATCTCCATCTCTCAACCTCAGACTCAGGTTCAAGTCCAATGTACTCCTGATTCAAATCAGCTCCTGTGCTTTCTCTCTCTCTCTCAAACATTTTCCTTTGGAACACTGGAAAAGGTTTCATTGGCAGTCTTTCTACTTACCATCAAAAAGGATGAGAAGCAGAGTCCCCTTCTGTCTGATGGCTCACACCTTCTTGGACAAACTTTTGTATTTCCCCTTTATCCTGTTCTCCATCAAAAAAATGACTTGGATAACCAAATATGTTTGAAGTACTGAATACTGTACCAGAGATAGAAAGAACTGGAAGTGGGATCTTAAGAAAAAGTTAGGACCAAATTACATAGAATAAACTAAAACTTTGGGAACAATACATACAGAGTAATGTTTTGAAGGAGGAGTGGGGCTTAAGGGAAGACAGGAATTGATTAATTTATGTAATGTTAATTGATGATAAACATATAAAAGAATACATGTGATGTATAATGTTTGCAACTAGGAATATATTAATATAGTTTGTTTTCTTTTATACAAATGTTTATCTACATCTTAACTGATAATTCAATAAAGATGTTAAAATTGATCCTCCTGTAAAAAAAATATTTTGAAAACAGTTGGATACAGCAGCTTGAATCTCACTCCTACCTCTCGACATTCCCCAATTGCTAGGATAAATATGCTTTTCTGCCTGGTGTACAGTGAATACTCATTTTCCACAAACACTAGATAGTTCTGAGGATAAGCTCTTTCTGCTGGTATGATTGCATCTTTACCAGTGCAAGTCTTGGCTGATTTCCCATGGCCAGGTTTGGAGAATACATGCAATGTGCCCTTTCAATTAACAAATCCTGCTGAATAATACCAGCCCAGTTACTTATTTATGCTTTCATAAAATGAATACAGTCTGTTCCTTCCAGTTTCTCTGGTACAGCAGAAAAAAGTACAGTTGTGTACACTTACCATAAATGTTGATGCTCGAGTGTGTTCACAATTACAGTCCTGACTTGTGGGATTTCCCACCATGGAAGCCCTTTGGCGGTCCGACTACCAAAGTAAATATTTTCTCTCCACCTACAACCGGCAGATGCCCTATCCTGATGTCAGTACTCTGGGGTACGAGTGGAGTCAACTGACATCATGACCTCAGTTATTTTCTTGCCCCGCAGAGTTTGGAGCCACCCAAATAAGAGCAGAAGGTCAGACAACTAAGGCAGGGATCTCCAGGCAGGCAAGAATCAGGAGCAGGAATCCTAGGTAAATAGGACATAGTAGCAGCCTACCTTGTAGGCTGGGGGGGGGGGGAGGAGGGAAAAAGGACTGTAACAGTGACTACACTTAAAACACTTACATTTACAGTAAGTGTACACAATTTGTACTATGTTCTTCATGTTTCACTGTTGCAGTCCTGACTTGTGGGATGATTCCCAAAGCTGAAAAGAGGGGAGGATGCTAAAGTAAAGTGAGGAGGGGAAGTTTTGTAGAGTAAAGAGGCAAACCCTTTGGACTTTAAGAAGGCTGACATTGGTAGTGCATGGTTAATGTGTGCACGGAAGACCATTTGGCAACCTCCAAAACCCTTGTTAGGTATGCCCTCCAGGAAGGCTGGAGGCCTACTTGCCCTAGTGGAATGGGTTCTTGCAGCTTCAGGCGGGTTTCTTCCATGATGACTGTAACAAAAAGATGATACAGTGAGAGACCCATTTGGAAATGGTTTGCTTGCGACAGGATTGCCTTTAGTACTGCTTGCAAAGGTTACAGTCGGTCAGATATTCTGATGGCTTTTGTTCTGTCCGAATAGTAGGGTAGGTGCCTATGGAAGTTTGAGAAATGCAGATTTTTGTCAGTTTGGAGAGAAGATAGGGAGATGTTTTGCTTGAATTAAAGACACATCAGACACCACCTTGGGCCTAAAAGCAGGATTAGTCAGGATGGCAGATGATAAAAGGTTCCACTGCCATGAGAGTCTGGAGTCTCAAACTCCTAGCTGACATGATGGCTATTAAGCAGGCAGTCTTTCATGCCAAGAATTTTAAATCTGAAGGAGAGGCTTGTTCAAATGAGAAAGTGTAAGCCTTTCTAGGACAAAGGTTAGGTCAGAGGGTGGTCTATAAGGTCTCCTAGGAGGTCTGAAGTGGATGACCTCTATAAGGAACTGTTTGACCAGAAAATGAAAAAGACAGGGGTGTGGGCAAGAAAATAGGCTTTAATAGCCAAGAAAATAGGCTTTAATAGCCGAAACCTGAATCTTTAACCATGAGAAAAGAAAGGCCTTGTTCAAACAGATATTCCAGAAAGGACTAGCTGATCAGGATCTTGGCCTTGATGGGCTCCTGATAAGGTTGTGAACACCAAGTTGGAAAACTATTCCTTTTCCCTGCACAGGGTTTCCTGGAGCTAGGCCTACTGGCTTTTTCTAGGATATCCTGCACCTGCTTATGTAGGGGAAGACCCCCCCCCCCCCAAGTTAAAGTATCCTCCAAGCTGATCGAGGGTTAAGGTATCCTCCAAGCTGATAGACAGATGGTTTTCAGGTTGGGGAGTATGATGTGTCCATTTGTCTTGAGTCTGGAGGTGAAGAGTCTGAAGTAATATCCAAGGACAGTATTAGTTAGGCTCAGAAGAAGACACCAGTGTTGCCTTGGCCAATTTGGAGCTATAACTATGACCCTGGGGGCTCTTCTCTGATTTTTTGGAGAACACTGGGAAGTAGGCGCATTGGTGGGAAGGCATAAATAGATAAGCCTGTCCATGCAAATGAGAAAGCATCTGTTTGCCAGGCTGACAGGGTGTCTTGTCCGGGTGGCAAAACCTCTTCAATTGTGTTTCTTCTGGTGGCGGTGGACCACCTGTGGGGTCCCCCATTCCTCGGCTATGTGGAGAGTGATTTCCCGATGCAACTGCCACTCATGTGTGTCTACAGGCTTCTGCTAAGTTGGACTGCCTGTTGGCTGTGCACACCTGGGAGATACTGACCCCATATGTGCCATCCCATGGAGTGAGCAGTGATCCCCACCGCCATAGCTAGGCAGCAAGGAGGGCATGAATGTGCTCTTTGTTTCTGTACCACATTACTATGGCATAATCTGTATCCACTATTAGCACCTCTGGTTTCAATTTCCTCTCTGAATGCTAGTAAAGCCCTTTCGGCTGTCAGAATTTCCTTTAAGTTTATGTATTTATCCACTTCCACTGAGTCTGTAACTGTCTGAAGTGTACCCCTCAAGCAGTCTCTGAGGCATCCATGGTGGAGTTTGTTGCAAAGCTGGGTTAGGAGTGCATGCACTGGTCCACCATGCAAATAATTATTTTAGGCCAGTATCAGCCTTATTTTAGTACATGGTGGTTGTGTATGCTGGCCCCACACATTTCTGAGGTACCAGTGTAATCTCCTCATGTGCAGCCTAGGCAGGAGAATCATGAGAATAAAAAAGGCCATGTAACCCAGTGTGTGGAGAAACTCTCTGGCTGCAAGAATATTGCTGTCCATAATTTTCTGAAAGCTACTGGTCAGGAAGGATACCCTGTCTGAAGGCAAGAAGGTCTTTTGAAGGATAGAGTCCAGTAGGGCCCCCTAGAACAGTATTCTGGTGGTGAGCAGCATTGGGGATTCTCGGTAATTTATGGTGAATCCCAGCAAAGTAAATATGGACTGGGTAGATGTCAAGTCTTTGCTGAGTAGTACCAGGCTTGTAGACTGGAGGAGGCAAATCTTCCAGGTAGGGGGTATACATGTACCCTTGCGTTTAGCAGTAGGCAATGAGGAGAGCTAAGTGCTTTGTGACTACCCTGGAAGTATTAGATTGCAGAGCACACAATTGTAAATGTATGGGACTTGCTTAAGACCTCAAGAATCCACAGTTTGATCCTTCTATGGAATATGCAAGAATGCATACTTTAGAAATGGAGTCCCCATGAAAGCCATTGGGAAAACATGGTCAAGAGTTAGTGAAGAGTCAGCCTCCTGAATTTGGGAACCTCTTGGAATAAGTAGAGGGTGGAAAGGTCCAGGATATAACAGAATACATCCTCTTTGGGACCCTGAACTGTGCTGACGAAAAGTCCCTTCCTATCTGATTAAGAGAGACTGCTTCCACTAAGGCCTTCTTGCCTAGTGTTATCATATGTGAAAGTCTCTCTGCTTTTTGAGATCGTGATAAAACTGGGAAATCTGAATGTTTTGGAGGGTGTAAAGATTTGAGGTGATATTCACTGGAAAGGATATTTAGAACTCACTAGTCTGCAAAAAGAGAGCCAATTATTCTGAATAGTGCTAGTCTTTCTCCAAATCTGAGAACAGGTTGGGGGGGTGCCACAAAAGAGTCATGACTGCTCCCTACTAGGGACCCGAGTTGTGGAAGTCTTTGGTGTTGGGGAAGTAGAGTGCTTTTGCCTGGGTCTCTGGCGCTAACTGTGGTCCCCCTCCCTATGAGCCTCTCTTTGACCTGCTTTGGGTTGGGAAGGAAAAGAACAGTGTTTAGTGGGATAGTTTCTAATGAAACATGGGGGGTTGGACCTGCAAACAATCTTTGCCTGTCTGCACTGACTTAACTTTGTCCTCCATTTTTTGGAGCACAGCTTCTGCTTTCAGGCCAAAGAGAAACTCCTTATCCAAGGGAGCATTCAAAAGATTGGATTTAACCAGCTCCAGGATGGCAGTTAGGGACGACGTGGTCTGGACTGAAACAGGTAAAACAGAAGGAGTGGAAGTGTCATTGTGGGATTTGCTTACCACAACGGAGATGGGCTGTTAACTTGGCAACTTTCTCTGACATTAGTTAGCAAAAAGGAAAGAATTCCCCAATGGGGTACTTAGCTTTCTGAAGTTTTCACTCTGGTGTGAACCAAGCGCCATATGTACTGGATGTCTGCTTTAGGCTCTGATGGCAAGAAAGTACTGAGGTCAAGATGTTGGTGGACTCCACTTATACCCCAGCATACTGACATCAGGATAGGGAGTCCGACGGTTGTAGGAGGAAATTTGTATACCCTGGTAGTCGTGCCAGCCAAGGGCTTCCATCGTGGGAAATCCCACAAGCCAGGACTTCAACAGCGAAACATAAAAAACATTTCAGGGTTTTCTCTGTGTGCTCCGCACTCTAAATCTGCCATTTTTGGAAAAAGCTCTTTTTGAGCAGTCTCATACTCAGCCTTTTCTTCATTTCAGTCTCCGATTTTTGCAGTTTTAGGAGTTCATCTGAACAGCTGTTTAGAGTTTCCTCCATTTTTCCAGCCTTTTGTTATTTCAGTTGAAATACTCCTTCAATGTTTCATTTCTATTAAGCGCTGAGCACATGACTTTTTTCTTCTAAATTACTGGAAGCCATCTTTTGTGCCAAAGCTGGAGCTTGAACTGCTTTTTGTTGAACAGCTGCGGGATTCTTCCCAGTCAGTGTTTTCACCACCTTATCTAGCTGATTTTCTTTTAGGCTCTTTAAGTTTCTTCTTTACTGGCATTCAGGCGGTATACTTTCTTACCAGTAAATTAATTTTACTAAAACTGGCAGAATTACTGGTTCTTTATTTATTTTATTCATTTAACATTTGTTTACCGGGAAAGTCTGACTTGGAAAGAGCCAATTTTCAGCGGAGGCCTGGGGAGAAACATTCCAGATGGAGGTCTTTGTACTGTGGGAGGAAACTGCAGGACTCAGAAAAAACGCACATGAACACGGGAAGGACATGCAGACTCTGAGCAGAAGACACTCTTGCTGCGAGGCGACAATGCATACCACTGCACCAATGCACCATCCATCAGTTTCTTTTTTCACAATGGGAGAGTTGAAATTAAGTGATTGATCACAGTGCAGCCATCTTGGGGGGGGGGGGGGCAAGTTTACTTTTTCTTGAGATAGGAAGGTCATTTGAGAAGTATTTGGCAAGCAACCTAAAGATATTTTGTGAGAAAGAACATGAGAAGATTTTTCTAAATTGACCTGAAAACCTAGAATCCGAAGTAGATTTCAACAAAGATTCCTGAACATTTTGAACAGAATCTGCAAAAATAAGGCAGTTATTTAAGTGTGGAAAGATGTGGAAGCCTTACAAAATGCAAAAAGCAATCACTGGTGCTACACACTTTGGTTTGTCCACAGTAACAAAAATATTCACAAAGGGTAAATAAGACCACTGAAAAAGTGAACCACAAACAGAAAACGTTACATAGCATGTGAAGTTTCTGTAACTGGGTATATGGATGCAAGCACCTTTTAGATCCAAAGTCACTAAGAAACTTAGCAGAGGGATCAAGGGAAAGACAGACTGTACAGTAAGCATTTTGAACTTTGGAACCTTGACATGGAGATTTAGAGAAGAGAGGTTTAATGTAAGTCCTCCAGATTCCTTCCTTCTTGGGTACCAGAAATATTCTTAAGTATAATCCTTTTTGATTTTCTGGTACAAGTTCTATTACTCCCCAAGAAAGCTTATGTGAAATGATTGGGGGGGGGGTATGGGGGGTTGGTTTTGAGGATGGGACAGAATTCCTAGCATTGGGGGGACAGAACTCCATTGCCATCTGTACTGAATGATTTTAGTACCCAATCTGCTACAACACTGGATCACAGGGACAGACAGAGATTTACTGAAAGCTTTAGATGACTACCAGGTTGAGGAAGCGATAGGGGAGGATGCATAGTCAGTTTTTTTTTTTGACTGAGACTGGCCTCAAGGAGCCTCTTCCTTTTATTTTGAACTGTCCAACCACTGTTTCTTAAAGGATTGGGTTCTTGAGTTTTGATGTTTGTTTAAATTGTTTTCTACAAAAAAATCCTGGAATGGAGAAAAATCCTACTATATTTAGATGTAGGGGATTGAACCATTCACACATCAGTTTTCTCCTTTCATGAAACCTCTTTAGAGCATCTGCTGAAGTGTCAAACAAAACCACTATATCCAGAGGGGCATTAAGAATTTCAGATTTTACATTTTCAGGCAAACTTTAAATATGTAACCCAACCAAGACTGAAACAGTTCATGCAGCACTAGATACTGCATACTCATCTTTATCAACAATCTTTATCAACAATCAAGGAGTGTTTAGTAACTTGAATAATTGAGGAAAGTTAACATTCTAAGACATAAAAAAGTTATTGCTGATTTGCCTATTAACAAAGGAATTAAACACGAGAGCCTGACAATTAACAGCTTGAAATGCTAAGGCTGTGGAGATGTAAACCCCTTACCCCAAATCTGTCAAATAATCTGCCATCCTTGTCACAGAGAACTGGATTAGAAGGACCCAGGTGTTTTGTGCTAGTGGTCTTTGACAAAACAATTACTGAAGATTTAGCTCTGGAGTTATAAAAGATACCTACACAATTGAGTAACCTTATATAACTTATCTGATTTCCTAGGAGCACAAGGTTGGCTATCCAGACAAATACTGCTACAGTAAAAGCATCAAGTACTGCAATAAAAAGTATAGTCATTGGTTTAGGCATTTCATCCAGTAAAAATTCTGAATTAGTTATGTTGTGTTTCAGCTATCTCTATGTTTCCACTTTAATAAGTCCTTCATACTTAAAATTGTATCAGGAAATTCAGAATTATTTCACATAGGAATCTAAAAAAATGGTCAGATACTGATTCTCAATTTTCAGGAGAAGAGACTTGGGAAGAATAGTCTAATTCAAACTCCCCTATAGTTGAATCAGATTCCACATCTGAAGGAGAAGAAGCAATCTTTCTCTCTAAAAATGTCAGAGGTGAAGAAACAGACTGGAGTGATTGAAAAACCTTATACTGACCATTAACAAAACAGATCCATTCATCTTTCATTTCCCTGGATGTAAGGGTACAGGGAACAGAATGTGTTTTACCTTCTAAGATTTTTTTCCGAGGAGACTCGGAAGAAAATGTTCACATCCAGTCCTCTCCCCAGGTACCAGGTACATCACGCACAACCTGTATCTGCAGGACATCTGTATCCCCTCCAGAATCAACTGTGGCTCTCACTTGTCCATACTGGATATACATCCATCCCTGATTGACATGCCAGACTCCCAAACCTTAGTTGTTTCACAAAGGGCAACACCAGAGAGGTTGGAAGTAGCAGACCAACAGTCCAAGGACTCTGATGTGGCAGGGCTGAGTAAGAAAATGAGTCCAAACAAGCTAATAAAGAACCTGCTCTAATGGCTTTTCTCTTCTTGATGACTGGAGGATGGACATCTGAGGTACCAGCTTAAGATTCTATCATGGGCAGAGTAAGGTCTTTAAGCATAGTTCTCTCAAGCTTTTCAATGCGAACCAAATACAACTCATAATACTTAAAGGTTAAACAAATTTAGCATGACTGGACATTGTGTTCCTCACCTACACAGAAAAGACAGGCTGTGTTGGCAGAGTAAGGGATTTGACATCCATACAATCACTTTCCCTTTCTATTCTACATAAGCCTAAAAAAGCTACAAAGTCCCCAATGGGGTACTTATCAGTCGAAATTCTCATAACTATCAATCGCAGAACCACGGAGGATGCAGCAATGTTAGACTTTTAGTAGTAGCTTCAATGGAAAGAAATTCCTGAACTTTTGTGCCTGTCTGTCAACTTTTAAACAGCATGTTTTTGTGCCTCTGAATACACTGGTGCAAGGAAGACACCGTAAAGCTTTTGATACTGGTCAGATGTTTGACCCTTGGCAGGATACTTCCCATATAGCTTATGCTACTGCAACTGCGATCTAATGATGAACAACAATGAATGCTTCTCATCCTCATTAGTAACGAGCAATAAATTATACAACTGTCCAGCTTACATGGATACCAATCAACAAAGACAGATGGAACCACCATCAACCTGTAAGAAAACAGGGTAAGCATATTCCAGACCCATAAGGTAGCACCGTCCACACTGATCAACTTATAAAGTAAGAATACATCTATTATTTTGAGCACCAAAGACCCTCCTTCACAGATCCTGTGGCTGGCTTGATTCCAGAGGAGTTAAAACATCCTGTAGAAGAAGATACAGAATATATCAGGACCAACTACAAGACTGTGCAGTGAGGAACAAGAAGCAAAAACAAAACAAAAGCAAAACTCCAAAGCCTCATAAATGAAGCTTTCCTGGAAAAGAAGTGTCATGTCTTCAGAGCCACAGCTACCAATCCTGACAGAAGCAGGCAAAGTAAACACTGGTAGCTGCTAGCTACTATTATAGGAGTGGACAAGGCCACCACATGGACCAATGGAAGAGATGTCCAATGGCTTCATAGGAATGATGCACTTCCTCCACTGGAAAATGGAATGAAAGACCCTCACTTCTCAACTCCTGGGTATATCTCACCTCCTGACACCAACAACCAAGCACTCTAGTGGAATACCCCCAAAGAAAAGGTGCCCTTAGGAATCAGAAGCTCCTCACTTGACTTGGTTTCTGTGACTCTAAGGAACTGGATGAAGAAAGGCTTCAAAAGCAAGGATGGAAACCACCTCTTCAAGAAAAGTGGAAAGAGGTGGACGGGCAAAAGGGCTCTCCCTCAAGACCCATAGAACAGGGCTACTCAAACAAGTGGAGTTGCCAAAAGTGGAATTTCCCCTAGTTGAACTCCTGAGTCTCCAAGGCCAGAAAACCAACAGCTTGGCACATGAATGTCAAACAAGTAGTTCAAGATCCTCAGAGGGCAGATTTATCAGAGGAACAGATGACAGCACACATCAAAAAGGGATGCAAACTAGTCACATGCTGGATTCCCATTCTAACCCCCCCACAAACTCAGGACAAAGCAGCAGGATCTACACACTCATGCCCTGAATGGAGATGAAAACTAGCAACAGGTGCCTAAAACTGCTGAAAACCCAGAATCATCTAATCAAAAAGCTATGGAGAACTGTTGGTTCCTGCAAAAAAAAAAAATAAAATAAAATAAAACACACAACCAATCAGAAGTTTCCCATCAGTTTCCATTTCCCCCTAATAAATACCAGCAGGGTAAACTGGGTATAGCAGAGGAGGGTCCCGGGCAAAAGTCAAATGTAAAGCCAAATCTGCTCTCATCATAAAGTAAATAACCTGACTGAGCCTACCAACTCACTACCTAACCCATGTGAGGCCAGAAAGGGCTCACCCAAGTCTCTGTAGAATAATGAGGGTGAAAAAGCCAACAGCTAGGCTTGTACCCCTTCCCCTTGCTAGAAGGGGATATGGCTTGGCTTTGATGCGTACATGAGAAGTCACTCAAACAATGATTCATCTATGGATTCCAGAATGGGCCACTCCTCCTAAGGGCTGCCTCTCCCACAAGACAAACAAAGAGTAAGCAGCCTGGAGGGACAGCAACAGTCTCCCATTCACAGAACAAGAACTGAAATTTATCGAAAGCAGCAATTGTCAGGAGGGAAGCTCATAACTAAAGGAAAGGGCAGTCACAAGGCCCCCCCCCCCATGTGCTTTACAGTAGACCACACAAAGCAGGGGCGGAGAACCCAAACAATAGCTCACCCAGTCAAAAGGCATCCACAGCAAGGCTGGGAGGTCTCCTGGAGTAAGGGAAGACATCAAGCAGCCCCCTCTACACCAAATGTCACTTTCAAAAGGAGGAGACAGAGGGAGAATGTGAAAGGAAGTGAAGGGAAGACTCACCTCCTGCTTAGCAATACCCAGTGAACATAGGCATTCCCCTACACCTGACACGGGGAGGCCTGCATGATGGAAAGAAAAACAAGCCTCACTCTTTCAACTCTTTCATCCACAGGATTGCTCCTGATAAATTCAGAGGGACCAAACTGACAACCCCATGTTCAAAATATCTAAGATCAGTTAAGCATGCGTACCCCCCCCCTCAACTAAGGAAGGAAAATGGGGTTAAAATCCCCTCAGATCTCAAACGATGGCAGTAGCAATTGCCTGAAATGTTCCGAGTCTTGCCAGACTGGCTAATCCCCCTGTAAGACAAGAAACTCAAGAGACTAGAAGGAATAACCCTCCAAGTGCCTTACGGATCTTCCTCCTACTTTCTGTAGGATGAAAGAGGCGAGAAACCTCAAACATATGAAACTTAGGAAGATGTCTAGGGTAACAGCACGACAAGAAGGGTAGAGATACCTTTCCAACCCACTGGTTATTGAAATCAGAGCCTACTTTCTTATCACCAGGAGATATAAAATACTGCAGCAGCAACGATGGGCCCAGAGAGGGAGGCACACAATATATAGTTCAAGCAGCAGCTTTCACAAAAGCTTACAGAGCAGCCCTCTCCTCCCAATAAGGGAAGGAGGCTAGATTAGAAGCGTACAACAGACTTGTTTGCACAATAGCAGAGACCAGCAAACAGCACTCTCTACCCCACATGGCGGGTCCTTTTCTTCCTCTTAGACAAGTAAGAAATCAGCAGGCAGAGAACAGAGTTCCTTGACATGTCAAGGAGCCATCTCTGCATGAAAGGGCCATTCTTGTCAAAGGGCAAATTCAAAAGCAAGCTACACATGGCATTTCCCCAAGTTAAAAGATGAAGACACACACCCATCCTTACTACCCCTAACTGTGGCATCCACTACAAAATTTAAATACACAAGGAGGTGGTTAACTCAAGGGTCAGCAGCATGGTCAGAGCACAATCTAGGAGAAGTTCCTGATAATTGGACAAGTGAGAAATACAGATAGCTGTTAAGCCTCAATATGATTCAGAAGTCCACTTTCCAGTTAACCATGTCCTCTTCTCAGGTCACCGTGACTGCCAGTTAATAAAAGGATAAAGCCTTGACTATGGCTTAAGTGACCCAGGTTTGATTAGTGGCTTGGACACTTGACAAAGACAGCAGGGGAGGATTGGTGTGCTTATCCCAGGAGGACAGAGTAGAACAGGTTGCATACTGCCACAATTCTTAAGAAGAGGGGCATCACTGTGAAGGTGACCTGGGTGTTGGTTTTGCACTAAGCAAGACACCATTTCATAACCGCCTTTATTAGTGAGTGCTCAAAAATGTGTCCCTGCTGGGAGAGGGTGTTGTGGGTCCCCAAAAGTGATGTAGGTGGTTTATCCCGCTGCCTAAGGAACAGAGTTAGGACATTCAAAAGTCCTCATAGTCAAGATGACAAAAAAACAACCAACCTTCGTCTGCCTGAATGACAGCCCCTCCAGACAGCTCGTTTCCAAAGTTCTGGATTTTCCCCATCACAGAGGAATGACTGGGTTTGAGTCCAGCTCGGGAAGGCTTGACAGTCACCAGATAAAGGGGAAAAATAATGTACAGAAAAAGGAGATGGGTAAGCCTTAGGGTGGATAGGCAAAGGTCTTGGTCAAGGCTGTGAAGGATGACAACAGGCAGCCACCCTCGGGGGCAGAAGCTGTACAATCACAGGATGACTCAAGACCTACATAATACTTCAGCAAAGGCTGGCTCCATGGCAGAGATTTTGACAGTGTTTGGAAAATGCTTTTAAGACCTCGTACAAGCCCAGATATAGTAAGGAATGCAAGCATTACATAATTTTATTAAAGAAGTCATCCAGGCAAAAAAGCACAAAAAGATCTAGAATGCCAAACCTTAACCTACTTCGAAAATGAAGACCACCATACTGGACTCCTGAAGGGAACCGACCAATAAGTGAAGCCCTAATTCTCTTATTTATTTTACTTATTTATTAAATTTATTTTGTTGGTGACCTGAGGTGATATTTTTACTACTAGGGGAAATTTGGACAGGGCATCTGGGAACTTCCCTTACTTGTCACTGCTGTGAGTAGAAGTCATTTTGGAGGAGCATTTCCTGTTTCCTTTGCAGGTGCACAGGTGGCCTGGAGAAACAGTGAAGCAGATGGAGAGAGACAGAGATGGAGTGGTGACAGAAATGGAGAGAGCAAATATCGAAACCGGAAAATGTGTGCATGATTCTGAGGAAATGTTAAAAAGAAACCTTTCTGATGTAGATGCATCAACAAATTATGGATGTATAATTACAACCCTCCAGTTGGGTAAGGTTGTGGGATGATTTACTTAAAGAAATGGTGGTGCAAAGTGAGCCAGAAAATTAAGGAGATGTTTCCTGGAGGGACATTATGGAGAAAATACAAAAGGAAGATGCACAGACAATCCTGAAGAATAGTGGTGAGATGGAAAAGAAAATGTATGCAGAGTAAGTAAAAGAAGGCAAAAGTGGAGTAGCAGAAAAGAAGGTAGAAGAAAATGAAAAACTGAAGTACGTGGTAAGGATTCCAAGTAAAGAAGACAAATGAAAGGTATGAAGTGTAGGATAATTTATTAGCTCCTTTGCATGTAAAAGCACATGAGTAAGAACATTTATTCTTATCAGAGACAATTTGTGACATTATATTTGAGACTTTTTTTCAACGGAAAATTTTCTTGGAGAATAAAAGCATTTAACAGGGAAACAAAAAGATTCATGTACAATTTCAAACAGTGGTAGACAGAGAGGCTTTGAAGGAACATCTGAAAGCTTTATGTAAAGTAGTACTGGAAATTGCAAAAGTTTATAACAAAAGGGGTTTATTGACTGGTGGCTGGCATTGTAATTTTGTATTAAAAATAAAAAGGGAAAAACTTATACATATACCAAACAAGCTTGATCAATGTGGAGAGGAATAAGGGTATTGTAAAATACAGGGGACAAACCAAAACATGGGGAATGTAGAGAAATCAGGGTCACTTAAAACACTGAAGTTTTTAGGCTTCAAACACTGAAATCATTCTATGATAAGATCATTAGGCTGAAGGCTGCAATTAAGCTAGCAGCAGCAGAAGCTTATATACATAAGCTTAGGTTATTAGATCTGGCATGAGATTTATCACAAATGCTTGCAGAAGACAAATCCCTGCACTATCAGACCCACCCGTACCACCAAGCATGGGAGCAACAGACAGGAAGAATTGTTATCAAGATGGAGTCAGCAGGAAAACTTTCAGCCCTCATTCATCGCAAAGGGTCCCTTGAAGTAAGGTCTGCAAAAACTGTTCTGCTAAAAAATACTATTTGGGAAGGATGTTCTGACAGTGGTCAGCAATGGAGGGAATCCCCCCTTCAGTGTCTGTTTTAGGGAAACACTGCCAGGACGGAGTCCACTGACAAACCCAGAAAGGCCATTATTCATTCTGGATTTAGCTGGGATTTTGAGATTTACTGTGATCCCCAGTACTCTGAAAAAGACCAAAGTTCAGTCCTTGGCTACACCATTAGCAGCCTGTTGGCATATATGTACAGCTAACTGTCTAGATGAGGATAAAGTACAGTTGTGTACACTTACCATAAATGTAGATGTTCGAGTGTATTCACTGTTGCAGTCATTGCATTTAGGTAATCTGCTGGCAGGTTGCCCTCAGTTGGCCTGAATAACAAAGTCCTGGGTCCTACGTTGGTTGCTGTCTCCTCTTTCATGACATCAGGTCATCAGGGGTATAAAACATGCAGCCAACGCCATTTTATTCAGTTTTTCTTGCCCCAGATGTCAGGTGCCCCCCAAATGGGGAGTGTGTGTATGGTATAGAAAGGGGGATGGCGGGTGGGTAACCCGGACTGCAACAGTGAATACACTCGAACGTCTACATTTATGGTAAGTGTACACAACTGTACTATGTTCTTCGTGTTGCAGTCATTACATTTGGGTAGAATCCCAAAGCTATGGATGGGCGGATGGAACTAAATAGCATTAGGAGCGGCTATAAGGCCCTGCAGAACTGCAGTGGCAAAGCCTGCCCTGGATTTAGAGAAGACAGGCAAATGATAATGCTTTGTGAAGGTATGAACAGAGCTCCAAGTAGCAGCTTCTAGAATGTCTTTGGTTGGAACTCCTCTGAGAAAGGCTGCTGAGGGTAGAGGCAGCCCTGGTGGAGTGTGACCGGATTCCCTTGGGCACAGGTTTACCATGATGCAAGTAGCAAAAATGAATGCAGTGGCTTATCCACGTCTGCTTTGATATAGCCTTCCCCTCTGATCCTGAAGCAAATGCCACCAGTAGTTGCTCAGACTTTCTTAGAGATCTGGTCCTGTTTAAGTAGAATCTTAGTTGTCTGTGTACGTCCAATGAATGCAGGTTCCACTCTCCCTTGTTCTGCGGATTTGAGTAAAATGTTGGCAGGTGAATACTTTGGTTAAGAGCCACACTGGGCACCACCTTAGGCATAAAGGAAGGACTGGTCCTGAGGGACACCCTGTCCGGGTAAAATGTAATAAAAGGCTCCACAGCCATGATAGCCTGTAGTTCTGAAACCCTTCTTGCTGAAGTGATTGCCAAAAGGAAAGCTGTTTTCCAAAATAAAAACTTTATATACGCAGTAATTGCTGGTTCAAAAGGAGGCAGGGTGAGTTTTTCCAGCACAAAATTGAGGTCCCATGCAGGAGTTGGTGATCTTCTGGGAGGTCTTAAATTTTTGGCCCCTCTAAGATACTGTTTAAGCAGAGGATGAGAAAAGATGGGAGGCTCCGTGTTGTAATGAGCCGAGATGGCAGAGGCATGGATTTTTACTGAAGACAAAGATAGGCCCTTTGTCAAGCATCTCAGTCAAGTATTGTAAAATCTGAGGGATATTTGGTTTTGCTGTGTCCGTTCCTTGTGCTTGGTTCCAAGCACAGAATCTCTTCCATTTATCAGCATAAGATTTTCTAGTACTAGGCCTTCTGGCTTCCAAAATGACATCCATCACAGATTTACTGAGAGGTGTTGTTTGAATAATTACATGATCAGCCATGCTGCAAGGTTCAGAGTTTGGAGCTCAGTGTGCAGAATTTAATTGTTCTGCTGAGAGAGTAGATGTGGTATTTGAGGCAAGTACCAAGGAGTGAGTTTAGACATATTCCTTAGAATTGGGTACCAGTGCTGGCGAGGCCAGTCCGGAGCAATTAGGATCATTTTTGGTTTTTCCTGTCTGACCTTTAGTAAGAGCTTGGAGAGTAAAGGCAGAGGGGGAAAGGCGTAGACGGATAGGTTTTTCCAACTGAAGGATAGGGAATCCACTTTCGATACTTGTCTGTGATAAGTCCTTGTGCAGAATTTGTCCAGCTGATAATTTTGGGGAGAGGCAAATAGATCAATGTCTGGACTCCCCCATTTCTGTGCTACCATGCTGAAGATTTGTGGATCCAGTTTCCACTCGTGCGGGTCCATAAGATTTCTGCTTAGGTCGCCTGCCAGAGTATTTTGTTTTCCTGGCAGGAATTAAGCGTGAAGATGTACTTGGTAAGTCAAGGCTGTGTTCCACAATGCCATGGCTAGTCTGCAAAGGGGGTATGAATGTGTACCCCCCTGCTTGTTTATGTACCACATAACTGTGGTGTTGTCCATCTTTATCAGTAGTTGTCCTGGATGAAGTAAATCCTTGAAGGCTGTCAGGGCATTCTGAACAGCTATCATCTCTTTCTGGTTGATAGGCAGGTGCATTTGTTTTGGGCTCCATATTCCCTGAATGCATCTCCCCGCCAGGTGGGCCCCCCCAAGCATAGTCTGATGAGTCTGTAGTTAGGGTTTGGGTGGCAGGGGGTAGAGTGAAGGACAGTCCCTTCTTTTGGTGACATGTCTCTGCCCACCAAAGAAACCCCTGTTGTAGGCAGGGAATGAGAAGAATCATTGTTTCCAGACTGTGACAATGTTGACTCCATAAACTTTTTAGGTACCACTGAAGTTTCCTCATATGCAGTCTTGCATACAGAATTAGTAGAATGCAGGATGTCATGAACCCCAAAGCCTGCAGAATTTGTCTTGCAGATAACTGGGTTTTTGTTACCATCTGTTTGAAGTATGTAGTCAGTTGCCTTTGTTTGCCTGGCGTAAGGTAAGCCATCTGGGCAGTTGTATTCAAGCTTGCACCCAGGAATGTAATTTTTTGAGAGGGTACCAGTTGTGATTTCTTTTTGTTTACTGTGTACCCTAGGCATGTTAGAAGCCTTTTTACAAACACCAGATGTTGAAGAAGAATGTCTTTGTTCTCTGCTTGAATGAGACAGTCGTCCAGGTAAGGATAAATGTGTATGCTTCTTTGTCTGCAAAATGCAATTACTGGTGCCAGGCACTTTGTAAAGCCCCTGGGCGCCATAGATAAGCCAAAGGGCAGTACAGAGAATTGGTAATGCATAAAACCTGCCTTGAAGCAGAGGTATCTTCTGCACGATTCCCTTATTGGGATATGCAGGTATGCCTCTTTTAAGAATAGAGTCACTAACCAAGTATTCCAGCCCAGCACAGGTAGTAGCTGTTGTAAAGTCAGCATTTTGAATTTTGGAATGTCCAGGAATGTGTTCAAAATCGATAAGTCCAGTATTGGATGCCAGGCATTGTCTTTTCTGGGTACCAGGAGCAGTCTTGAATAAAAACCTTGTCCTTTTTCCTATTCTGGTACTGGCTGAATAGCCTCCATATCCATGAGGGACGTAACTTGGTTCTGAGCCTCTGCACATTGATTTTGTGGCAGATCTGGCCAACCATTTGGAACTGGCAAAGTATGGAAATTTAATCTGTACCCCTGGAATACTATGTTTAATACCCACTTGTCCTGGGTAATTAACTGCCAATTTTGAGCATGAAGTGCTAATCCCCCCCCCAGGGGGCTGCCAAAAGATAAGTGCTTGGTGCTGGTAGAGGGAAGTCACTGAGACTGCTTACTGTAGGGTTGTGCTTTGTTTCCTCAAGATTTGGAGGTGGAGGCACCCCATTGCTTTGACCTGTAAGAACCCTATGATTGGTATCTAGAGCTTTTTGAGCGTCTGGATTTGCCTTGAGAGGCTCTGCTGGACACAGGAAAGGACCAATTTTAGTAGGTTGGTGCCTACTGAACCTGGGTGGCTGCACGTGTAAGAAATCTTTTACAGTTTGCATAGATTTAGCTTTGTCTTCCATTTTCCTTGAAACCTCTTCTGCCTTACCACCAAACAGAGAATCATGCTGTAAAAGGGGCATCCAACAATTTAGCTTTAACATGATCAGGCAGATTTTATTCCTTGAGCCAGGCATGCCTTCTAATCACAGATCCAGTAACTGAGGCCTTGCATGAGGCCTCCAAGGAATCAAAACCACATTGCAAAGTATGCTTTCCAACCTGTTCTGCTGCATGCAATAATTCCTGTAATTCTTTATTGTCCACACAATCAGAAATCAACATCATTTCTGTTTCAATAAGCCCATAACATGCTGTTGATATTTAAGCATATGAAAACTGGCAGTTTAAGGCCCTAATTGCCAAGGTTGCAGATGTATAAACCTTATTTCCCCATCTATCCAGCGCCCTGGAATCTCTAACAGAGGGGCTAGGATTTTTGGCTGTTGAGGCCTTTACACCTTTGGGACCCTGTGAGATAGTTTCGGGATCAGCAGCAGGATTTTTGAATAGAAATTTGTGGGAGTCAGGAACACTGTAATATCTGTCTGACTTACTAGGAGCCTGAGGTAGGGAATCAGGAGCCATGCTTGATTCCGAAAACACATCAACAATGTCTGATACAGGAGGTATAGCCAAAGGCCTAGGCTGAGGAAGAAGGAAATCCCTAAGCCTCTTTTTTGATTCAGAAAAATCCTGACTCTCCCAATGAAAATGTTCCCTTAAAGTATGCAAGGTTTCTCCAAAAGAAGAATCCTGAGGAGGAGATGCAGACGGAATGGATTCTTCTGCATCTGAGTCCTCATAGGGTGGTATAGAAAATTCCTGATCAGAAGAGGAATCAGAAGAAATAAAAACCTTATCTGAAGATTCATAGTCAGTGTTTTGCCTAGGCTTCGTAGCAGGGGGGGTTGGGAACCCCTGATCAAGGTAATTAAGTCCTCAGCCATTTTGATCATCTGTTTTTTAGGGATAGGGGCATGCGCACGTGGCTCATGCATCGTTTTTTTAGACTTAGATGTTTTTTTGAATCTGGCGTCGGTTTTATATAAAAATGTTGAGGCCTGAAAACACCCTCAGAAGCCGGTGCCTGCTCAGCGGCTCCGGACCCATCCAAGGGTGAGACATCCACGGGTTCAATACTCTGAGAATCTCGCTGCATACCTGATTCTGCATGGGTCTCAGTAGAGGCCTGCGACTCAAATGTAGCGGGTATCAGGGGCTGCGAAAGGAGAAGCTTTGTTGTCGGTTTTGGACCTCAACGGTCTGTCTCTCTTTCTTTGCGTTTTTTGTGAACTCCGGTAGTCATATTGCTAACCAACGACATTTTAGGGTAATTAAATCTGGATCCAAAATATTTTAAAGCAAAAATATACCGATGCTTAATAGTGCGTTGGTTAAATCTAGCACAAAACAGACAGCAAGGCATGTTATGATCTGGGCCTAGGCAAGGAATACAGTACAAATGAAAATCCTTATGAGGTATTTGCTTCCCACATGTAACGCAATTATTAACTTTTACTGACATCGGTAAGGAGCAAGAAAAAGTTTCCCCAATGGGGTACTTCGCTTTAGTTGAAGACTTTGGTTCGAAAACTCGAATGCAAAAATTTCAGGAGTCGGCCGACCGGCACTTGCGAACTGCTTCTGCTTCAGGCAGTGCGCGGCAAGAAAGACTGAATAAAATGGCATCTGCTGCATGTTTGATACCCCTGATGACCTGACGTCATGGAAGAGGAGACAGCAACTGACGCAGGACCCAGGACTTTGTTATTCAAGCCGACTGAGGGCAACCTGCCAGCAGATTACCTAAATTTAATGACTGCAACAGTGAAACACGAAGAACATCCAGGACTGCAACAGTGAATACACTCGAACATCTACATTTATGGTAAGTGTACACAACTATACTATGTTCTTCGTGTTTCATTGTTTCAGTCATCACATTTGGGTAGATTCCCAAAGCTAAGGATGGGAGGAGGTAATCAGATAGCATTAGGACCAGCTACAAGGCTCTGCAAGACTGCAGTAGCAAAACCAGCACTGGATTTAGAAAAAATTGGCAAGTGGTAATGCTTGGTGAAGGTATGTACAGAACTCCAGGTAGCAGCTTCTAGGATGTCCCTGGTAGGGACACCTCTGAGAAAGGCTGTAGCGGTAGATGCAGCCCTGGATGAATGTGGTCTATTCCCCATGTGGGGTAGGCTTTCCATGGTGCTTATAGCAGAAATGCATGCAGTGGCCTATCTACTTAGAAATGGTTTGCTTTGAAATGGCCTTCCCCTCTGCCCCTGCAGCAAATGCAATCAGTCCTGTCCAAGTAAAATCGAAGTTGTCTGTGCACGTCCAATGAGTGCAGTATTCGTTCCCCCTAGTTCTGTGGATTAGAAAAGAAGGTTGGCAAATGAATGGACTGATTAAAGGCCACACTGGATACCACCTTGGGCATGAAGGAGGGATTGGTCCTGAGGGACACCCTGTCCGCATGAAAGATGATGAAAGGCTCCACTGCCATGAGGGCCTGTATTTCAGACACTCTTCTTGCTGAGGTTATGGCTAGAAGGAAGGCTGTTTTCCAAGAAAGGAATTTCAACTCTGCATTTGCAGCTGGCTCAAAGGGAGGTAGAGTGAATTTTTCCAATACAAAGTTGAGGTCCCAGGTCAGAGTAGGGGTTCTCCTGGGTGGTCTTAAGTTTTTGGCCCCTCTGAGGAACTGCTTCAACAGTGGATGAGAGAAGAGGGGTGGTTCTGTATTGTAATGAGCTGAAATGGCTGAGGCAAGAATTTTGATGGAGGAAAAGGAAAGGCCTTTGTGAAGCATCTCAGTTAAGTATTGAAGAATCTGAGGTAAATTGGGCACTGCTGTGCCCATCCCCTGAGTTTGGCTCCAGGAACAGAATCGTTTCCATTTTTCAGCATAGGATTTTCTAGTACCCGGCTTACTTGCCTTCAGAATGACATCCATCACTTGTTTACTGAGGGATGGTAACGGAGAGATCAGGTAATTAGCCAGGCTGCCAGGTTCAAGGTTTGAAGCTGTGGATGCAGAATCTGGCCATTCTGCTGGGACAGCAGGGTAGGGGTCTGAGGCAGGTGCAATGGTGCCAGCAGTGACACACTGCACAATAGAGGGTACCAGTGTTGGTGTGGCCAGTCTGGTGCAATCAGTATTGTCCTTGGTTTGCCCTGTTTGATATTTAGTAGTACCTTGGAGAGGGGAGGCAGAGGGGGAAAGGCATAAACTGATAGTTTTTTCCAGGTGAAGTACAGTGCATCCACTTTCCAAGCTTGTTTGTGGGGAGTCCTTGTGCAGAATTTGTCCAACTGGTAGTACTGGGGGGAGGCAAACTCTGGGCTCCCCATATGTTTCCCAACATGTTGGATATCTTTGGTTCCAGTTTTCACTCGTGTGGGTCCATGAGATTTCTGCTTGGGTCGTCTGCCAGTGTATTTAGCTTTCCTGGCAGGAACTGAGCCTGTAGGTGCATTTGGTAGCTCAAGGCTGTGCTCCACAGAGCCATGGCTCGTCTGCAGTGAGGGTATGAGCGGGTTCCTCCCTGCTTATGTACCACAAAACAGTGGTGTTGTCCCATCTTTACCAATAATTGTCCTGGAAGAATGTGGTCCTTGAAGGCTGTCAGAGCATTCTGTACAGCTAACAATTCTTTTTGATTGATATGTATTCCCAAAAATGAAATGAAATTGAGATGAAAATGAAAATGAAACGGATTGAGATGTACTCCAAAAAATGTATTCATCATCAGTTAATATGACACCTGTCAATAACATACTAGCTAAAAGCCAACATGGCTTGAGGACATTCCATAATACCACTACTGCCCTCTCATCCTTTACTGACACTATTAATAGAAACCGCAACAACAAAGTACTTTCTTCAGCTCTATTTATTGATCTTTCAAAGGTTTTTGATGTGGCAAACCCTACATTGCTCATCTATCTTCTCAAATCACTTTCCCTTGATTCTCTATCCGTAAAATGGTTCACATCCTACCTGAGCGACAGGCAATAGGCAGTGCTCTGAGAGAATAATCTATCATTCCACCTACTTGTCACATTGGCTCCATTCTAGGTCTTCTCTTATTTTCAATCTTCATTAATGATCTATACTTCGCTATTCCCAGTGCAATTTGTACACAATATGCAGATGATTCTACTTTAATCTGCACAGCTAAATCTGCTTCTGAACTGCAATCCCAAACCCAGAAAATATTTAACATAGTTGAGACATGGTTCTTGAAATGCTGTCTCCTTTTGAATCCCAAAAAAACAAAGCTCCTGTTTTTTACTCCTATTTGTAGGACCACACCTATAGATTTCTCAATCATCTCTAAAAATGGCACCCTCATAGCCCCTGACTACCACAAAACTCCTAGGATCACAATAGATAACAACCTTAACTTTGACATCCACATTAACACTATAAAATCAGTTAACAGAAAAATGGGCTCCCTGTATAGAGTCAGACCATTCCTTACACCAATAGCAAGAACTATCATTGCCCACTCCCATCTAATCTCTACTCTTCTCTATGCTTCACCAATATACACCAACCTATCAAAACTTAATCTCCTCAAACTAGCTACCGCCTATAACATTGCCAGATTTGCTACTGGTAAACCCTTCAGAACCCACCACTGTCATAACCTCAAACAACTTGGATGGCTTGAACTACAAAATCAGCTTCAATTCAACCAACTTACTATTGCCCATAAAATCCCTTACCAGCCTAACAATACTCCAATACTCTCAGACCTCATAACTCCTTATAAAAATCTTAATACCTTACGTTCATACAACAAACTTCTAGTTAACATTAGCAAGTCTAATAACATGGCAGGGGACTCGCTGTTCTCTAACAACTGGGAAAAACTGGAACCATCTACCTAGTGAACTTACTTCCCTTCCTACCTTATCACTCTTCAAACAAATTCAAAATTTTCCTTAATTCACACTGGCTTTGCCCTTGTTGTAACCCTGACTAACCTATCAGTACTGATACGGATATCTTTACTAACTCTACTCTCTCCACTAAACTTAGGTCCTGTAGTGCAATAGGAAAACATTAATCCAGAAATTAAATACATTTTTTAGTTACTAGTACAAGTAATTATCTTGTGCTACTTTTTGTAAATAGCTCTATGAAATGTGTAGAAATAGCATCTATGTCTGGTATATTTTTTTTCCGTTAAAAAAAAAAAAAAAAAAAAAAAAAAAAAAACTTTGTCTTATCTGTGTTGGAGCTTTTCTCCCCGGACCTCTACTGAAAAAGGACATCGATCCAGTTAGACTATCCCGCTCAACAAATGTAAAATAAAAATAAATAAATGTAGGTGCATTTGACTTGGGTTCCATTTGCCCTGAATGCACTTCCCTGCCAAGTGAGTCCCCCCATGCATAGTCTGATGTGTCTGTTAGGGTTTGGGTGGCAGTGGGTGGAGTGAATGGCAGTACCTTGTTTTGGTGGCAGGCCTCTGCCTGCCAAAGGAACTCTATGTGTAGACAAGGTATGATAGGAATCATTGATTCTAGATCCTGAGAATGTTGACGCCATAGGCTTTTTAGATACCATTGTAGTTTCCTCATATGTAGTCTTGCATATGGAATTAGTAGAATGTAGGAGGCCATGAACCCCAGGACTTGCAGTATTTTCCTTGCAGATAGCTGGGTCTTTGTGGCCAGTAGTTTGAAGTAGGTTGTCAAATGAACTTGTTTCTCTGACATGAGGTAGGCCATCTGGAGGAATACAATTTGCTGGCAAGGTACATGATGTGATTTCTTTTCATTTATGGTGTACCCCAGAGAAGTTAGCAGTTTCTTTACAAATGCCAGATGATTCAATAGTATGTCCTGGCTTTCTACCTGAATTAGCCAATCGTCCAGGTATGGGTATATTTGAATATTTCTTTGCCTGCAAAAAGCAATGACTGGTGCTAGGCACTTTGTGAATACCCTGGGCGCAGTAGATAAGCCAAAGGGCAGTGCAGAGAACTGATAGTGCAAGTAGCCTGCTTTGAAGAATAGATATCTTCTGCAAGATTCCCTTATTGGGATGTGCAGGTAAGCTTCCTTTAAATCCAGTGTTTCCAACCAGGCATCTTTGCCTAGCATAGGTAGCAGCTGATGAAGCATTAAAATCTTGAATTTTGGGATCACCAAAAATGTGTTTAGGATAGACAGGTCCAGGATAGGATGCCAAGAATTGTCTTTTCTGGGTACCAGAAAAAGTCTTGAGTAGAAACCTTGTCCCCATTCTTCTTCTGGGACAGGCTAAATAGCCCTGATGCTTAAAAGAGACAGAACTTGCTTTTGAGCCTCTGCTCACTGATTTGGGGGTAGATCTGGCCAACTGTTTGGGGTCGGTAAGGAGTGGCAGTGGAATCTGTATCCTTAGGAAACTATATTTCAAACCCATTTGTTCTGGGTAATGAGTTCCCATTTTTTTACCTGCAGGGCAATCTTGCCCCCTAAAGGAACAGTCAGTTGAGCAGGGCTTGGAATGTTTAAAGTTAACTCATTGAGACAGTTTACCATGGGGGAAGTCTTACTACTTCCTGCGTTGGAAGTGGGAGCCCCCCACTGCTTAGTCCTGTGAGTCTCTTGGGACTGCAGCCTGGGTGTTCTGCTGGTTCTGGGTTTGGACTGTGAAGGCCTGAAAGAGGCAGGAAAGGACCAATTCTTAGAGAGCCAATGCCTACTAAATCTGGGAGGCTGTACTTGCAGGAAATCTTTAACAGTTTGCATAGATATAGCTTTTTCCTCCATCTTTTTAAGTACTTCTCCTTAGTTGCCAAACAGGCGGTCTTAGTTTAAGGGAGCATCCAGCAATTTAGCTTTAACATGATCTGGCAAAGATTGCTCTTTAAGCCAAGCATGCCTTCTAAGTACAGACTCAGTGACAGCAGCCCTGCAAGATGCCTCTAATGAATCAAAACCACATTGTTTCCAACTCGTTCAGCAGAATGCATCAAATCCTGTAAATCTTTATTTTCAGCACAATCAGGAATCACCATCATTTTCTGTTTAAGCAATCCAGTAAAATGCTGCTGATACTTTAACATATGAAACTGGTAGTTTAAGGCTCTAATGGCCAAGGTTGCAGAAGTGTATACCTTCTTACCCCATCTAT